>NC_056744.1:1123134591-1123149591 GCF_019279795.1 Protopterus annectens
ATATGCTTCTTAACATCAATTAAACTAATCTTTTTGAAAGCCAAGGGGTCCAAAAGTAATTTCTCTACCGAAGAATTATAGCAAATCCTATCCATAACGACAATAATGCCATCCTTGTCTGCCTGCTTGATAATAATATCTTCATTATGTTTCAAACATTCCAAAGCCAAATGCTCTTCATAACTCAAATTATAATTCAATTCTAATGCACAGGTATTAAAATGTGCCCTAAAATCAGCTATACAAACATCATGAAAGGCAACAGTAATGGGTACATTTAAAGGAATAAAAGTGCTTCGCTTTTTACAAGAATGGCTAGAATCAGCGTTATTATTAAATAACAGTTTCAAATTAAGAGTTCTCACAAACATTTTAAGGTCAGTGATAACATTGACCAAATCCAACTTTCCAACTGGTATAAAATTCAGACCCTTAGACAAAATTGCACATTGAGACACATATTAATGTAAATGCTTTGACCATAGAAATTTCCAGCATCCAAGGAATGCACTAACAGGTTGCACAGTCATTTGCATTGAGAGTACAGGAAGAATTCTTGGATGTACTCATACAAAGCCAAAGCACCCCTGGAAGAGAGACACTGTTCTTCATGGCTTTATGCCATTAATCTCCTCACATAAGTTCATAGATTCATTGGTTAGTACTAGGCTAATTGCCCTTATGGGCCATTTTTAGCCTAGCCAATTACCCCATGTCAAAATTGAACCCTGCACCTTGTGTTTCTAAGGTAAGCACCCAGCCCTCACATCAGTCCTAAGCAGACTTCTCAGTTAATTAGAATTTCACAAAATGTCCTGAATTTTGCTTCTTATTCCTGGTTTGTTTCTGATATATTTTGTAGTTTTCTGTCAAATCACTGAGGATTGAATTCAGTAAATAATGATGGTTATTTGCATTTTAGACTTTATAGCCTTCAGAAAATGCATGCTACAACAAAACATGCGATACCTGCAGCTTTCTATGTTTACAAGAGCAATATATTTTAGATTCTTTGTCATACAATTATTTTTGGCTTTATCCAAACTTCCTGTGAGAAGAGGATGAGAAGCATGGTTCTAGGTGCCATTTATTCCACACATGCTGCAATTAAGGCATCAGGCAGTCCATGTAGGCATATTTCCACAGGAAAAGGCCTAGTGCTCTTTTAAATTCTGACATTTGAAGTACTGGTTGCTGCTTAGCATATATATTTATTCAGTATGCTAGCAATCTGCATGTTTGTTGCAAACATGTGACAGGTCTGAACTCCTCAACTTTGCAGAGGGATTCTTCAGAGAGGCTTTTAGGTCATAAGTGTAAGCATCATAGTGCTAAGTAATGCATATATAATTCTATATGCAGTTTATATATAGTAACTCCCACAAAATGTTCATGAATTGCAGGTGATAGAGGATACCCCCTTGAAGCATAGATGATGACACAACAGTTGCATGCATTAGCAATACACCATCATAATGTCACCATAGCTATGCATGTGCTGTAGTGGAATGTGTGTTAGGTTTGTCGAGATATACTTTAGATGCCTTGATGCCAGAAATGAGGTAATGCTGTATGTATATAACAAGGATAACAAAAAAAAAATGTTGTGTGTGCCATAGTACAAAATATGATTGTCACAAAGCAGTATTTGCAGGTTGAGTCCAGACAAGTGGCTCTTCTGCCAGCATTAGCAACTAAACTTCAGCTGGATGGAGATGAAAGTATCAACAGTGCTGGGCAGTTTCCCACCCCCACCATAGTGGTGCTGAGTCTAGTCCATGTTAACAGAGTAAAAAAGCTTGTATAAAAACACATAACATAGCCATGAATGATCTTTTCACAGTTTGCATCAGGTAACAACAATCAAAATGCAATTAGAAAAGTATCAGGTTTGTTTAACTAGGTGATAGAGAACATACAAAACAGTAGCAGGCAAGCTTCTAGAAAGTGTAGGCCACAGCACTGCACTGTCTTTATAAATCACTGCATGGACGGCAATCCAAACTGGATGCACGTTCATTTCCATTGTAAATTTTGAGTGAGCCAGCCTGTTCATAGTTAAGGAAACTCATCTGGCTTGACTGTTTCTGAATCAATCAATGAGATAACGGGTAACTAAAGAGTTCTGGCGCATCTCATACAGCTTATAGTTACTGTGATATGTAAATGAGTAATAACATTCATATCTCTGCAATGCTGTGCACCTACTCATGTTGTATATGCATTATTCAGAAAACATAATGGGATGACACAACCACTATATGATATATTTTCTATTAGAATTTTCATTCTCTTTGGCTATATTATATATGATATTAAATCTTTAAACTCATGGCTTATTATTGCAGCTCTCATCTGCAGCCTGACTTTGTGTAAGAACCACTTACTGAATACATGAAAGTACATGTATCAATAACTAATAATAGTTTTGGGGGCAGGGTATATAGTTGTATGCACACCCATTGCTAAGGCATTTGGTATTGTGGTGCCCTGTGCTATTCAATCAATCAAATAAATTCTTCCCAAAGATGAAGACCATGAAAAGCTCTTCTGCTCTGAAACTACTCTAAAACTGCAACAAATCATTTTTTACAAGCTTAAATACCTGCCGTTAAAGCACCACACAAATAGTGCTTCAGTACGTCAGCCATGACTGCAAAAGCAGTATCACATTAATTTCTGAAAGTTCAATATACATGGGATTTCATAAAGCAATGCTGGTATTGCACTCCCCTCAGCATCAGCGCCTATTGATCATGCCCCCCTAACAGTATGAGCTAATGGCAGTCACCCCATCCTAGTTATTGTTCTGGCTATATCATCACAACTGTAGCCAGGATGGATGATACAATAATAGGTATTATGTGTCTTACCTCATTTTTATGGCATCAGTCATATGGTTGCCTGTTCCATTACCAAAATACCAATATTCATGGCAAATAATTGCTGCCCATGCTATATTCTTTCTGGTTATTTGGATTTCATTAGTTCCATACTGTGATTTCTTGTTCATTGTATCTTCTAGATTTTTCAGTGTTGTTGATCTATCACTGCCTACAAAGGTGAAATAGAAATTACAGAAAAGTAACCCAGTGAGAAGATGCAAAGCTGGATGAAAATAAATTAAGTTTATGATGCAGGTTTGTGCTTCATCATATGACAATTCTAATGTACAGATGGAGCTCCATCTGATCTATGAAAAAACATAGCTTCACTTTGTGGTGAACAGATCGGAAACTGCCATAAAATTCTGGCTGGTGTAATTGTAATTTTTAAAAGTGAGAACAGAACAGATCAAGTCAGATTATATCTTCACTGCATTGTTTGAGGACTCATTGAAAATATGTGAATATTTTATCCAAGAAAGGCTTCACAAATGTGTTAAGGAACTTAATATGTTGAGCACATTTATACTATGGATATGAAAAAGGAGTCTGAATTCATATTCCTTTATCTATATGCTATCACTCATTATGAGATTATATACCCTTCTTGTGGATTTGTATTGACATTTAACCAGGTAGGCCAGATTAAGTTATGGAAAATTATGTCTCGGTATGCCTTGTTATGTGATTTACTTAATATAATTCAGTATATGCTACCAGGCAGACTAATCCTTGGCTCAAGATGATTTATTTATTTATTTTATTTTATTTTACATTTTTTGACCGGCATAGTCCAACTGGATTCATGTCCATCTTTAGTGGAGGCCCGGGGAGAAAAGCTCCAAGATCAGCAGTTAAGATTACAGATACAATATATACAGTGGTTACATACTTAACAAGTTATACAATTCCAAGGTTAGAGATAATCCCGGGTGTAAATCCGGATTAAGTAACTAACTAAGCTAAATTATAGTTATTAACTCGTAGTAGAGGAGAGTTAGTCTGGTTTGATACATTGACATAATCAGCTTAGTGTCAAATATTGTTTGAGTCGTATCTTAAATTGACTCGGGTGGTAAGTAAAGTAATATCAGCTGGGAGTGAGTTCCAGGATCTACCTGCAGAGCTGGCAAAGAGAGAGTCACCGGTTGAGTTATTAGTTTTGATAGTATGAACTAGCAGTCTGTTAGAAGATCGAAAAGGTCTGGGATTGTTATAGGGGGTGATAATGTTTTTTAGTGCAGGAGTATTGTCTGGATTGTAAAGGATTTTATATGCCATAATCAAATGGTTATACTGGATCAAGCTGGGCAGTGATTGTCACTGTTGAAAGTGACACCCCGACCCCATGTTCAAAATGGGAAAAAGGGTTTGAGGGTGGATGGATGGATATATATTCAGATATCAGGCATTAACTATAAATAAAAATTGTAAGTGTATATGAGGAAAATAACATCTGTATCAGGTTTTGTAAAGTATTATACACATTTCTAACTGATACAGGTTATGATTTAGTAATGTCTTCATTTACTAAGAATGTATTTATGACAAAAATATCATTATAACATAAATACTCAGAAATATGTGTAAATTTCATAACTACAAGGGATATCAACATATTATTTTTAAATAAGAATGCCTGTTGCTGAGTGAAATCATTTCAAATTAACATTGTTTCAGAAAAAGAATTACTATCAGTCAAGTATATTAGGAGCTTATTAGGAATGGAGGGTACATATGAGAGATCAGCTTAAAAGATACATATTTTATCTTTAAAAGTTTAGTCTTTGTCAAACACAAGTGGGAGACAAGGTCAAAGTGTTTTATGTTTTGAGTTATCAACTCCTTACCAAATGTATCTGAACCATTGTTTGATTATTTTATTATTTTAACAAATGGTTGTTAAAAATGGAAAGAAGCATGCAAACTTCATAGTGACAGCACATACATAATAATTAAAGCTTAGAAACTAAAATATGATAAAAACATAATAGAAAATAACATTCACAGCTTATTTCCATAAACGTTAATGATTATAAGTATTACTCTCTGACATGTTTTCACCTGCTTACCTTTTTCTATTATTTTTGCAAACCCATTTTACGATTTCCATGATGGCGTTGATAATCAATGCTGTAAATAGAGTCTCACAAGAGGGAATGCTTTACTGAAGAATCTGACAGTGTTATGGGGAACTATATTTCCAGATCTGTTTTGTTAACTTCTTTATATATATGTCAACTATATGGTTTATCTCTCTCTCTCTCTCTCTCTCTCTCTCTCTCTCTTGCTCTCTCTCTCTCTCTATAGCTCTATCTCCATGAACTGGGAAAATTATATTTTCTGTATACTTCCTAAAATCTATTTGGGGAAATATATTTCTGGTTTTGTTTTGCTAACTTCTTTATAAATATGTAAAACTATACCCTCTCTCTCTCTCTCTCTCGCTCATTGAACTTGGAAAATTCTATTTGTAATGTCATATCCCATTTGCTCCAGTACTTTTTTATGGTACTCACTTGCTATTCCATCTGAGATGGGGACTTTATTATTTCTGAAATGTAGTGTAATGCTTTGATTTCATTACCATTGATTTTATTACTAAGCATTATCTTCTCAGTTGTAATATCCATTCTAGATGTCCATCCCCTTTCCCTTTCTCTTCCTTGATGTTATATTTATTTATAAAAGATTTCTCCATATTTCTTCACTAGTGTACCAGTCAGACACAGACCTTTTTATTTATTTAAGTGTTCCTATGTTTGATGATATTAACTTCCAATATGTATGTGTATGTCCAATACTTATAGCAAATAAATATAGTTCCCAATTGTTTTCCTTATAGGCCCTTTTCCCTCTTTGTCACATTATTTTAGTCTTTTTTGCTCTTTTAATTATTGCTGTTTAGCATCTTTGGTCCACACCCAGACTTTTATTAGTTTCCTCAAAGATTATTTCTATTCTTCATATTCATCAAACCATTTTAAAGGAAGTCTGTTAACTTTATTTGCTATCTCTAAATGATTCTCCAACATTTCAAGGGTTTTACATAAAATCTTTCATTGTTAGCCGTTTTTTTTTTCCTGTCTTTCCATTCACTGCAATGCATATAGGCATATGGTTGTTTTCATCTCTGTGGTCTATATATAGGTTCATAGGTAAGTACTAGGCTATCAGCCCTAGGGCCTATACAAGCCTAGCCAAATGTGTTCCCTAGCTTTCGCCACCCAAGAAAATTATTTTCCTGTGCCCCTGTCAAGCAGAGCCACGGCAGTAATTCCTGCGGTGAATTTAATATTACCCATCCAATTGTCAAGATTTTTCTTAAAGAGGGCTAATGAGGGGCTTTGCCTTACATGAATGAGCAGCCTATTCCAGAGCAGGAGAGGTCTCTGGGACAGGTATCTATCCCTCCAGCATGTTTTGTTTATTGTGATGACAAGGTTTAGTTCACTGGAGCGTGTAGCTCGGAGAGATTGGGATTTCTTTAAGTGTAGCATGTCCATCAGATCTGGGTTAGATATGGCTTTGTACATTAGGCAGAGGTTGCCTCAGAGTAGGCAATATGCGATGGAGTAGGGATGGAGTTTTTTGAGATGGTTGGCGTATGGCATCTGTTTGAGGCTGGTAATCCTCTTAGTGAGGTATTTCTGTGGCCTTTCCAGCTGTTGCAGATGTCTTGCGAGGTACATGCCAAATGGGCATTGTACTCTATGATGGGCTAATAAGGGATGAGTAGAGAGGAATGATGACCTCTCTTTTTCTGGAAGAGATCCCCTTTGTGATGAGGTGTGCCATGTAGAAGTATTTCTTGACTACTGTGGCAACGTGATTATCAAAGGAGAGATTGCTATCCACCTGTGTTCCAAGGTCTCTTATCACACTTTCAGTGTTTAGCAGGCTGCCACCTATGTGGTAGTTCCTGGGTATGGTATTTTTCCCAAAGGGGATGAAAAAGCACTTCTTGGCATTGAGCTTTAGGCCATGACTTGGCATCAAGCATCAGTCTCAGTGAGGCCTCTTTGTAGAATATCCACATCCTTAGGTGAATCGGTTATGACTCCTGGTTTGCAGTTGTCTATGAATTTCATTAGCCTGAGACCAGCTGTATTAGCCTGGACTTCAGAGAAGTAGGTACCGAACAGGAGAGGACCCAGGACAAACCATGTGGTACTCCGCTTGTCACTGGTCTGAAGTTGGATTTGGAGTCAGCTACTTTTACTGTGTGGGTTTTGTCAGTGAGCCAGTTGGCCACCCATCTTGTGACATAGGGACTTATGCCTAGTCCAGTGAGTTTATCTATAATACCAGACTGGGGGATGGTGTCGAAAGCCTTGGCAAGGTCAAGATAGGCTGTGTGAACTACCTTACCCTCGTCTACAGCTTTAGTGACTGCTTAGAAGAAGTCAATCAGGTTTAGGAGGCATGATCTACCCTTTACAAACCCAAACTGAGTGGGGTCCAGAGTTTGGAGGTTACCTATGTCTTTGTTTATAAGCTCTAGGATGATGCATTCCATGGCCTTGCAGACCAAGCTCATCAGGCTAACGGGGTGGTAGTAAATGGGGTCTGTGGTGGCACCCCCTTTGTGGAGTGGGATAGCTGTCACTGTGTGCCACTCCTTAGTCACAAAGCTTGAAGTGAGGCTATGGTTGAACATGGTACTTAGGTGGGGTGCCAGTTCATTCTGTAGTTCATGCAAAACACAGCCTGGAATGTTGTCCGGTCCCATAGATGCCATGCTCTTGGCTTTGGAGAGTACGGTCTTCACCTGTCTGGCCATGATTTCAGGGCTTTGCAATCATCTGGTATGGGGATAGGCCCTTTGGGGTTTGGGGGGGTGTTAGCACTGAACCTGTCTGCCAGGGTGTTGACAATATCACTTGGTTCGGTAAATGTAGAGCCTTTGTGCTGTAGTTCTGAGCAGATCTGAGTGTTGCCATTGAGATTCTTGACAAAGCTATAGAATATAATAAGATTGAAGCATTGAAATATATCACCATATGATCTATTACTCATTGTTACAGACTCAGTATAAATGTGCCAGGGTAATATGTTCAATGTTTTTTTCTTTCAGTAAGTCAATTTTCTAAATATTTGTCGTGTCAATTTACCATATAGATTCTTCATCATTATTTTTTTAAATATGTTTTAACATATTATGTTGTTTCTTACTATACCACATACCAATTTTTTATTTTGTCATAGCTTACTCAATACATTTAATATCTCATAAATTAACAACATCGATAATTACTGTACCAAGCTGTACTATTTTTTTTTCTGTATTAAATGTGTTCATAAGTATTGAATCATACATTTATATTTTATCCAAATATTCTACTGTCTCTTCTTCATTGATCTTAGTAAAGTTTCTCTTCTCTTCTCTTCTCTTCTCTTCTCTTCTCTCCTTTGATGTTCTTTCCTTTAAAAATGATCATGTAATTACCCCCATCTATTATTTAGTCAAAGCTCAAAAGAAAGCAGTAGTCAAAGGGCAGATGGTTAGGGCAGCAAGGATGGTTTCCGACTTGAATGATTTCATGACGGAATGTGAACATATATGTGAAATGTTTATTAACAGGGGATATCCATCTTTTTTGGTTTTGGACATCAAGAAAGAAGTGATGCAAAAGAGAAATACTGGTGTGTATACACCGATTTTGTCAGGCGACGGCGGTTTTTCGGATGACAACCACACTTGTGACATTTCCACACACGACACAAGTATATCTAACAGTTGTCATGGCACCAGCTTTTTGTGCACCTTTAGTGTAGATCATTTAGAGATATGGAGACTGCTTAGTAAAAATTGGGCTTTATTGACGGAGGATATCTATTTAAGTAGTAAATTGGGTAATGGTCCAAAAATCATATTTAGGGGAGGCTACAATTTGAAATTTTTGCTCGAGGGAAAATCTCAAGATTGTATGAACAACAACAATAACCTTTCCTTTGGAATTTCAAAGTGTGGTGCATGTAAACAATGCAAGTTCATATGCACTGACTCGTTGGTTAAGATTAGGAATCAAATGTTCAAAGTGAGAGGGAAATTTAATTGTGAAACTAATAGCATGGTTTACGTGGCTTTGTGTCAGAAATGCACTGTTTTTTATATAGATAAAACCAAAAGGAAGTTAAAGCAGCGCATTTATGAACACATATATGCAATTAATAAGCATGATTCTAACAATGCTCTTGCAAGACACACAATTGATTTCCCTGATCATTTTTTTAAATTTACTATCCTTACAAAAATAAATGTTGGGATTCGAAGTGGTCCATGGCAAATTAAATTAGAAATGGATGAACTCATTTGGCAAATTCGTACAGCTGCCTATATATATCCGGGCTTGAATGATCATGTTTCTATCACTTGCTTTTTAAGATATTATTCAATGAAAAGGTGAAATTAAGGTTTTTCAGCCCTATTATTCGATTTTATTTTAATTTAATTTAATTTTATCTATTTACCTATTTTTATGTATAAAGTTATTTTAGCATAATTTAAATGTGGTTACTCTTGTAATACAAGTTGGTAGGGGGTTGAATGAAATGAATGAAATTATACTTGGCGTTTGTATTTTTAATAACGGACAGAATTAGTTTGTTTGAGGACATTTTACAATAATTTTGTCAGAATTGGTCAATTAAGCATACAGTAATTGTTTGATTGCTACCCTATATAAGGATAGCAAGAAATGTTGCCATTTTTGTCTGAGGAAGGAGGGGCATTGGTTTCTCCAAAAGCGTTTGCTAATAAAACAGATTTTTTTATTACTCAGTTTGGATTCGTAACTACAAGCTTGCAATTTTGTTTTCTCAGTTTGTTTAGTCCTTGCTCGTGGTATTTGGAGTTTGTTTCAGCAATGAGCTTGGCAGTTACATCCCCACAAGGATCTTTATTTTCTCAAACGGATGGCAACGAAGGCAGTTTACCTGTTGAGGCGAACATGGCTGATGAGGTGAATGCCGAGGGTAATCTAACTGTTCTTTTGAGACTGGTTATGAGCCGTATTGACAATTTGTCTCAAAGAATGGATGGTTTGCAAGCAACCGGTGTACCTGTTCCCTTAAGAGATTTTTCTTCTGGTTTACCTACATTAACCAATGTGGTTGAACACGCTTCAACGTCAGCTGGCGTTACACGCCCTATTCCACTTCACCAAGTTGTTTCTGCGTCTAATGGCTCAGCACCTTCTATTCAGGCTGGGCAAGGGTCGGCGATGCAGTTATTGAGCAACGGCACACAGAGGGACTGTGTTGTCGGTTCTAACACAAACGTTTGCCCTACTATAGTGAGCTTTTTAAGCTATACGAATTTTTTCAGCAATGAGGCTGGTACATCTGGGCCGGAAACAAATGAAAACACTGTAAGTAACATTGAGAACTTGATTTGTACATTTGATCAAAAACTTTTCAAGTGCAGGAAGCTGCAGCTTGAAATATCCTATTTTAAAGAGTGTTTATTGAAAAAATTGGTCCCTAAGGGTTTGTGACAATGGCGTTTTCCGGTAGGGCTCATTGAAGGGTCCCAATTTCATAAAGATCTACTAGCCCTGTTTGATAAACAGGGCTTTGAGTTTATAGACATGCTTATTGCCCAGTACCAAAGGGACATTGACAGTTTAAAGTTCGAACTTGAGGGGCTTGAAAATAACATTAAATCTGATGTGGACTTTGTAAGATATAAATACGATTATCTTCGTATTTTTTCTAGTATTGAGGCAACAATGTTGAAATTAACAAATGTTAAAAAGAAAAAGATAGCTAGAGATGTTCAAGAATATCATGGTAACAAAGCGTACCCTCCTCCACCACCGGTATTTAATAGGCCACAGGATACAAGTAGCATGCGTTATGCTGACATGGGTTTGTCCGAAGGGTGTGACAACCAGCACAGTGGGCTAAACAGTGAAAATAATGAGGAAGCTTTGCCCCTTCGCCGCAGTGAAAGATTACTTAATAACAATGTAAGAAACAACAACGAAAATAATGCAGTTAGTAATATTCCATATGCCCAAGGGCCTGTGGAAGCCAATGAACAAAACCCTCATAACCAACAGGGTTTTCCCAGAAACAAAAATGCTGGCCAAACAAAGAGTCAGGGGAGGAACAACCAGAACAATTGCAGGAATCGGAGAACGCAGCGCAGGAGATGACGGCACATTTTAGAGATCCAGTGATTATTGTTGACTCTAAAGGTGACTTTAAAATATACAATTTTACATCATTTAATATTGACTCCGATTTGATGGAATTTTTTTCAAAGGGTTTGTCCTTTGTACCTGACTCACATTTTGACATGGCTAGAACCATTATTGACCTCAAGATGTATGTAAGAAAATTGAATTTAAAGGTTTTGATGGGTGATAAGGGTTCTAACAGGGGACCACTTAAGGTATCTAGTGTTTTCAATCCTACATTACATGAAACACTACGTGTATTTGAGAAAATGTGTGAATATGATTTAAGGGCCCTGGAAGCTAATAAGTCTTCAGCTTATAAAAAAAGAGTCAACATCACTAAAAATCAATGTGAATTTATCACAATGTTGCAGAAATGCAACATTAGGGTTATGAAGCCTGACAAGGGGGGTGGCCTTGTTTTTATGGATCATTTCCTTTATGCTGAAAAAATGTTGTCATTATTAGATTCTGTTTGCTACGAGGTAGTAAGTAATAACGAGGTCAATATAGCTTATGCCAGGATTAGAGGAATCATAGAAGACTTATTCTTGGAAAGGGTTATTGATATGGAGTTGTATCAATATTTGAACATGGTAGTGCCTAGGTTACCAGTCTTATTTGGTATCCCCAAAATCCACAAATCTCTGTCTAATCCCCCTTTTTGGCCAATTGTTGATGGTCGTGACTCCATAACCTTTGCATGTGTAAAATGTATTGACAGCATTTTGAGACCATTAATTAGTAAGGGGTCCCAGATTTGTAAAGACTCTTGGAGTTTTCTCCAGAACATCAATAAAATCCCCTTTGATATAAATTTTTGGTTTTTAACCATTGATATTAAAGATTTATATACTGTGATACCACAGGACTTAGGGATTAAGTGGGTCTGTGAGTTCATGTATGATAGGAGGATAGATGACAACACCATTTACCTGGTTGAGACCCTTTTAGAAGTTGTTTTAAATAACAACTTCATGTTGTTTGATGGAAACATTTTCTTGCAGAAATCTGGGGTGGCAATGGGATCGCCCTGTGGCGGTAGTTTCGCCAACTGTGTTTTGGCCTATTGGGAAAGGAGATTTTTGTTCATTAATGAACATTTTGTTAAGAACGTCGCCTGGTACACTAGGTACCAGGACGACATGTTCTTAATTTGGAAGTCATCTCCCACTGAAGTTCCAACATTTTTGAAAGCATTTCCAGATCAACTGATTTTCTGGAATTTACATATGAGTTACAGGAAACAAGTATTAGTTATTTAGATATTCTTCTAATTAAGGACACTGTTAACATGAGATATAAGAGTGTCATCTATAGAAAGCCTACATATTCCAATGCTTTCCTTCATTTCACCAGCTGCCACCCTAGCCATCAAAAGAAAGCAGTAGTCAAAGGGCAGATGGTTAGGGCAGCAAGGATGGTTTCCGACTTGAATGATTTCATGACGGAATGTGAACATCTATGTGAAATGTTTATTAACAGGGGATATCCATCTTTTTTGGTTTTGGACATCAAGAAAGAAGTGATGCAAAAGAGAAATGCTGGTGTGTATACACCGATTTTGTCAGGCAACGGCAGTTTTTTGGATGACAACCACACTTGTGACATTTCCACACACGACACAAGTATATCTAACAGTTGTCATGGCACCAGCTTTTTGTGCACCTTTAGTGTAGATCATTTAGAGATACGGAGACTGCTTAGTAAAAATTGGGCTTTATTGACGGAGGATATCTATTTAAGTAGTAAATTGGGTAATGGTCCAAAAATCATATTTAGGAGAGGCTACAATTTGAAATTTTTGCTCGAGGGAAAATCTCAAGATTGTATGAACAACAACAATAACCTTTCCTTTGGAATTTCAAAGTGTGGTGCATGTAAACAATGCAAGTTCATATGCACTGACTCATTGGTTAAGATTAGGAATCAAATGTTCAAAGTGAGAGGGAAATTTAATTGTGAAACCAATAGTGTGGTTTATGTGGCTTTGTGTCAGAAATGCACTGCTTTTTATAAAGGTAAAACCGAAAGGAAGTCAAAGCAGCGCATTTATGAACACATATATGCAATTAATAAGCATGATTCTAACAATGCTCTTGCAAGACACACAATTGATTTCCCTGATCATTTTTTTTAATTTACTATCCTTACAAAAATAAATGTTGGGATTCGAGGTGGTCCATGGCAAATTAAATTAGAAATGGATGAACTCATTTGGCAAATTCGTACAGCTGCCTATATATATCCGGGCTTGAATGATCATGTTTCTATCACTTGCTTTTTAAGATATTATTCAATGAAAAGGTGAAATTAAGGTTTTTCAGCCCTAGTATTCGATTTTATTTTAATTTAATTTAATTTTATCTATTTACCTATTTTTATGTATAAAGTTATTTTAGTATAATTTAAATGTGGTTACTCTTGTAATACAAGTTGGTGGGGTGTTGAATGAAATGAATGAAATTATACTTGGTGTTTGTATTTTTAATAACGGACAGAATTAGTTTGTTTGAGGACATTTCACAATAATTTTGTCATAATTGGTCAATTAAGCATACAGTAATTGTTTGATTGCTACCCTATATAAGGATAGCAAGAAATGTTGCCATTTTTGTCTGAGGAAAGAGGGGCATTGGTTTCTCCGAAAGCGTTTGCTAATAAAACGGATTTTTTATTACTCAGTTTGGATTCGTAACTACAAGCTTGCAATTTTGTTTTGTCAATAGACTTTTAGAACATTACTTCATAGCCATGTGACCTAGAAGACCGACTGTAATTGACAATGCTTCACGGAATATAATGTTATGCCCAAATGTAAAACATCCTTTTTTTGTTCGACTTTTAAAGAAATCTGAAGTACTAATTATTTTGAACAAAGTAATATTGCTGGTGTTTCTCAGTATGACAAATAATGTCAACTTCAATTTTTGTAAACAGCATTTTTGGTAGAATCAAGTATTCACCTACAACTGTTTTGGCCTCTCTATCTTGTATTCTCAAATATGTTCCCTTTTCCTATCTTATTTTCAGTTTTCCCATACTCATTTCTTATAGTTTCACATCTTTAAATTCTGAATTCCTTTCTGTGGTTTTATTTTCATCAGGTTTGCTTGCATTCCTCTTTAGAATGTTTGATCTTATTTCTTCATTTTCCTCACTTGCCAGTATCTCCTGATTACATATTTTTTTTACTTCTCAAAGTGCTATCTTTAATTTTCTTAACAGCATCTACATTTTAAAAGCTTTCCATTCGGTATTTCCCTTTTACTTCATTTTATTCATGCAGATACCATTCCATTCTCCTTCTTTATATTTGGTATTAACTATTTTTCACTTTTTTGCCCTCATTTGCCTTTCTGTTCAGAATTCTTCAAAATATAAAGATGAGCTGTAATCAAAATAATAGATGAGAAAAACATTTCAGGGGATACACATAAATAGTATCATGTTGCATCCAAGGGAAAAGTATTTGAAAGTTCATTAGATTCTGCATTAGACTGTTATATAAGAACAGACTATAGAAAGATTTTTAGCGTTTGAGTTTTGAGATTGTATCTGATTCTCATTATATTAAAATTGAAATGATCAAGACTATCTTCACAAGACAGGCTTTTGAAAAGGTACTGCTAATTGCTGTTGCTTTTAAACAAACAATTTAAATTGGTAATCATATATAAAGTAAATGGTATGATACATAATGTTTTGCACTGCAGGTTATGACAACTATATTGGTAAAAGAAAAAAAGTTATGCACTGAGTTCTCTCTGTATTATGACCAAACCCATATATCCATACATGTTTTCAATGCATTTATTTTTTCCATGCAGTTTTATGATGCTAATAGGTGTTTGTTTTGCTGAGTAATAATAATAATAATAAAAATTATAACAACGATATATGTATATATATATATATATATATATATA
>NC_056744.1:1123154591-1123279591 GCF_019279795.1 Protopterus annectens
CTCAAGGTAATTTTTTGGCATTCATGTCTCAGATAATAAGTTGATTTTGATCAGAGACCTGGTAATAATTCTTTGTATTATACATATACTTGCTTTGTCCATACATTATAATTTGCACTAATCCTTGCTTCTTATCATTGATGTTACTTAACTCACTCCACTGCTAACTTTAGTTACAGTTCATTCTCTGAAATTCTGCCTGACTTCTCAAAATACAAAGTCTGTCCTGTAAACAGTATATGTCTTGATATCCCACTCAACAGAGCCAAAGTCTTGCAAAACAAAACATGGAGCCTACTCAAAAAATGTTGTCAAGCATTATTATACCTTCCTGGTGTCACTACACATCTAAGTGATATTTTATAGATTTAAAATGCTGCAAAACAATTTATATAAAACTTTTTGGGTTTTTTTTTTTTGGAATTCTACATTTCAGCGTGTGTCACTCCATTGGAAAACAAAGACTGCAGTGAGAGCTTTGCAAGTTTTGGTCATACTTTTTCATTTCTTCAGTATTTGTTTCACCTCATAGTTGGTGTATATAGAACTCTTGTTTTCAGAATGTTTGCCCACTGGTGAGTGCAGTGGTCTTGAAAAAACACTTGCCTAGGAATGCCTGTCAAAAGTTTGAGCAGCATTACTTTGTAATGTTATTTTGAATCACTTCACTTGTTCTCATGGTGGTTATCCATGTGCCTTCTGGTGGATACATTTTTTTCTGTTATCATATGATTTGACAATAATGCAATCTTACTGAAAAAAAAAATGAAATACTGAAAGTAATGTAGACTGCTTCGTTGTCACTTACTTTTGAAGAAATCCATAGCCATCAAAAATAAAACTTATACCTTTATGTTCACATCATTGTCCTGATTTCTAGCAAATGAATGAAGATGGTTTCTCCTGTCAAGAAAGTATAATTTTGCATATTCAGTATGATATTCAAAAGTATGTGAAACGGAATGATGATGGCCTCCATGTACTCTGTCGTATTGGACTAGTTGAGATGTAGACCACAAACTGAAGATATGACTAATTTATTTCAATGATACAACAAAATAAAGCATTAGTGATGTGATTAAGGGCAATATGATTTACAATTAATAGTCCTAAATCTAGCAGTAGACTAACAGCAAACATGACTTTTTGCACTGAATAAAGCATAACTTTGCTGGCATTTATGCCTAACTGTATACTTACTGAATTATTTGTCTAGCTATGTAGCTGTCCTTGAACATGGTAATAAGAAAAGTTAGGTAATTTGCTTTACTATTTTCATATGAAATCAATAATGTTTCAGCATAAAAGAAATGTTGCCCTCATCCGAGAAAATAATGATAGCCTTCAAAATATTCAAGAAAACTTCATGCTGACCTCTGTATACTTGATTGTCTTGAAGGCAATTCATTTGCAAAGTTGTACTTTCACTAAGGGACTTACTAAATGATTTCTTTTGATTCAATCTTGAGTTCATTTTGGAATTTTTTTTATAGATGCTAATAGCACAGAAAGAGAAAAACAACCCTCTAAAACATATATTCAGTAGCTGCACACACAGAAAATACATGCAGATAACAAGATGACTAATTGTGAATCTTTTTAAACATAAATACAGATGTAACTTTAGCGTATCTTCAGCCAAGGGTAACAGTATGAAAGACGTCATTCTGTAATCTGTAAGAGAATATTTTTAAACAACCTTTTATGCTTAAATTCTAAAAGTATGTCATCCATAGACAGTGTTCCAAATGCATTTGTTTATTTTTTAATATTTTTAAGAAACAGTGTTGAACACAGCACATAGCATTTCTTCTTGTTATTAATCTTTCTATTGAAAATATTGTTTAAACAGAAAGTATACTGTAGCACATACATCACAGCATGCATTGAAAGCATTGTATAGGTCACATTATACATGGTATACACATTATACCCTGGAGAACTGATGGAAATTCATAAATAGTTGTCACTTCTTTAGTAAAAGTTCTTTTCTGCTTCCAAGTGCATAATATTTAGCCATTCTGTGCAGTAACCTCAAAGCATTTAATATTATGCTATTACACATCAACTTAATTTTCTGTAAAAACACCACCTAGCTATTCATGTTATTAGGTAGTAGTAGCTTTCCAGTATTAAATAAAAGAACTTTTAATGCAGAATTCCAGATATAGAGATATCTCCAATGCTTGAAAGAAGATCCAGTGTTAGAGAAAATAAAACTATGCACATATGTGGAGTAATGGAGTTCTTTAGCAGCTGTATACAACTGCGGTTTAAAACCATGGGTAATATAACAATATACACCCCAAATAACAGCCATCCACACTCCTCAAATACATAAGTTAATCAACTAAACTGGTTATCAATACTTTTATTTCACCAGTGAACCTCTCAGTGTTATTCAAATTGTTTTATATTAGCCCAACGGTGCCTTTATCAGAGATTTTTTCTTCAAACTATATATTGTATGAAAAGGGTCTATATTAGAACATCAACGTTTCAAAACTTCGAATGTTCTAACATCGACCCCTATTCAGTGAAAGCTAAAAACATTGAACATACAGAACAGCAAATCTTTTCCTAGGGAAAAAATTTGCTGTTCCAAAACACATACACACAACACAAGCGCACCAAACAAACAGCAATCCACACACATACACCTAAAACCTTACACCTAACCCTACACTAAACTATACATACACCACTGACTATCCACTTACCTTAACCCAAACCCTAACCCTAAGGTCCGTCACTATTGCACAATCACCTCACCCGTGTCCTAACCCTAACTCACCTAACCCACCCTAACCCTCACATTCACACAATCGCACGCATACCTAACCCGCACCCTAACCCTAACTAACCTAACCCGCACTCAATCGCACACTTACCTGAACCCGACCTGTAACATTCCACCGCAGCACTGAAAATATCAAAGCAACAGAAACGGACAACTGAATTCTTTCCCTAGGAAAACATATTGTTTTCTGTAGCTTCGATATTTTCAGCTTTCACTGAATAGGGGTCGATATTAGAACATTCAAAGTTTTGAAACTTCGATGTTCTAATATAGTCCCATATGAAAAACCTTTCTCCTCCATTTTTTGGTAACCTACCTTTTGTTGCTGACATATGCCATTTTCCCACTATTGACCCATTCATTTATCTTCCATGAGACTGAAAAAATCCTGCTATATCGCTTTGGAAGGTGGGCTCCCACATTTTGGGGACTGAGTCCCTTATCGCATCTAGCTTAAAGATTTGTCTGTCCTGCTTTCTTAAGGGCAAGAGACAACAGGCAGGCATCATATATAAAGCTTAGGATGATATTTACTGTTATTTTCCTCATGAAGAGTTATCTCGTTTCCCACATTAACCAAGATTTATTGGGGGTAAGTTCCTGAGCCTGTATTCAGTTTTTTTTTTAGAAGTTATAGTCCATGGATTTGAGGAAAAGGGTATTGGTTCTATTTGAATTCCTCCCAGTCCATCTGCAGAGCCATATACAAGGCTGTACCAATAGTAGAGGGTGCAATGGGTCTTATAAAAAAGAATCTACAATAGTATTTAGATATATTACCAATACATGTAATGCCATATGAACTGCAGAAGGAGTCATTACTGGGCACATTGCAGGTGCTGCAAAGAACACTTCTGGCTGACATCAAAGACTGAAACAATACTAATTTCATGAAGTTTAATTGTACTTTGACTTAAGAATGGGGTCAGTTCCCATCATGGTATTAGAAACCCAAAAGATTTGGAGAAATTAAAAAAAGGTTGCATTTATATAACATATATCATGGACAGAAGTAGATCAAAAATTAAAAAAGATAGCTGGGTGCACAAGACCCAGGATAAAAAAGTGCCCAATCTTGGTAGGTGAACTGATGCAGGACTCAAAACACTGACAGTGTAGAATACTCAAAATACAGAAGCATTCCTAAGTGGGGCCCAGCAAGGCCCAGAGGAGGATGCCCCCCCCTGTTGTAGAAGGAAGTAGCAGTCCACAAAAATCACAAAAACTGATAGGCCAAAGAAGAGCAATAAAGATGATAGAGTGGACTATTGAGGATGAGAAAGAAATTATGTATTGTTACTATTATGCAAAAAGCTCAGAATTTCCACACACAAGGTATACAAAAAGTTTAAGAGAGAAATTAGAGGAAAGAAAAATACTTCCACAAGAAAAATTGTCAGAAGCTTCAAATAAAAATTTGTGTTCGTTAATTCAACAGATTTGTGAAAAACAGTATATAGGCCAAGAAACTTTGATCTGTTTGGAAAAAGAAGCATCTGAGGAAGTGTGAAAATATAAACAACAAAACCTAGAGGTTTTTGAAAGTATAAAAAGGAATATGGACATGGGAAAGAAAGAGAGATTTGATATGGTGCAATATTTATGCAAAGGAAAAAGCCAAATTAATCAATACAAAGAAGGCAGCCCCAAAAATATTCAAAGAGAAATACAGGCAAAGGCATCCAGATATGGAAAATTTCATAATAAAAAAGAATATCACAAAGAGGGAACGTAGAAAAGAAGATTAGTAAAGTAGAAGTTAAAAAAAAAAAAAACACAGGTTACATCACATCATGATGGAAAGAGTCCCCAAAGTAAGGAAAAATAGGAAGATCAGAAGATATAGAAGACAAACCCACGGATTCACGAAACCTCCTTGTAAGACTTAATATGTCTTACTCAGAGGCTGCAGTTGAACGGTATGACGTCAGCATGCCATGAATATTCATGAGGGCATGCTGACTCAACTGTAACTCTTACACGGACTGAGTAGGAAAGCAGGGGGCATGTCCGACTGCCAAGCAGTCTAAATGTACACGCCCCTGCAAGGTTTTAAAAAGCATAATGTCAACACACAAGAGCGAGTTCGCTCAAATGTACTTGCACCCAACACCACACTCCCTGACACTCTAAACCCCCATCACACTTATATAAAGTAAATCAGTATTATTTTTTTTAAATCCACGATATAGCTGCCCATATTTGCGCGTGTGTGCACGGGTGTGCCCATTGTTTAGCTGTAGTTAGCAATTCCGGCATGGAGGAGCACAAGAAAAAATGTTTATGCAAATCGCACCAAATTGCAATAGTGTAATGGTAGAGCATATGCACAAAGAGGAGGCATTCACGGTTCGAGTCCCACCACTCCCCTTTGTCTTTATGTTGTAAATCAGTATATGAAGTAATACCCGACATATATGATTAAAATATTAGAAAAAGTAGTGAAATGGCCAATGTATCAGTGAACAAAATATGTATTTTTAAAGGATCCAGATATATAATAGCCTGCCATTAAGCAGCGCTTTACCCAGCTAAACAGAGATGCCCAAAGTTTAAAAGTGCTTTACCCAGCGCAATACAGGTGCTCATAGCTTAATAGCGCTTTACCCAGCGCAATAGAGTTGGCCAAAGTTTAAATGCATTTTACCCAGAGCAATGTGGTTGCGCAGACGTGCACGCCACACCAACCAGGGCACCGTAGGGCACCAGGGAACAACGTAGAGCTAAGTTGCTTAAACGCAACCACACCTTCAAGCCTGTCTAGACAGTATTAAAATAAAAGAATGACAAGGTTCGAACCCAGGACCCTGTGTATCATAATCAAAGTACAGAGCCACTAAGCCATGACAACTTAGACAAAACAGCTACTATTAGCATACATATACTTAGAAATGGTAGATTAACCATTACTAAGCATGTCTGCAGTCAGCCTAGAATTCTCAAAAATGGCCAATCACAAAAATGTGTGGGAAATGCGGCATATTTAAGCCCCATAGGCAGGAATACTCGCCATAACTGATTGTAGCTCACATTTGCAGTCAGAATGGCAGGTGCAGGAGAGGGTTCACACTTCCAAGCACACCATTGGGGCATCAAGGAATCAAAATACATGGTTTGGCTCCTTGTCCACTGTCATGAGTCCAGAATCCTGCAGGGCCAGTTCCAAG
The DNA here is from genome assembly GCF_019279795.1 of Protopterus annectens. Taxonomy (NCBI): domain Eukaryota; kingdom Metazoa; phylum Chordata; order Ceratodontiformes; family Protopteridae; genus Protopterus; species Protopterus annectens. Next base: position 1,123,160,559 of record NC_056744.1, read on the forward strand.
GGACGGAGTACAAGGCTGAGGCTTGAGGTTAGCTCATGACCTCACCAGTGCCACAGGCATTCCTCGCACCAGTGAGCAGGTCCATCACCACCATGCAGACCTGAAGATACGGAAGGAGGACCGCCTGAACCAATGGATACAGGAGGCCCGTGGGATGCAGGATGCCCCATGACTGAGTAAGTAGCCATAGAATGCAGTATGTAAGAATTGATAATTGATTCTGCATAACGGATAGGTATGTCTCAATATCCCTTCATTTACTTCACAGCTGCAGGTGACCGTGCTGCGAATCAGCAAGCCTATGCTGATAGGCTGCAAAGGCTGCGCCACCAGGCAGGTTAGTGAAAATTCTGCATGTTTTTTTATATAAAATAGGGGAGAGAGCATGAAATAAAGTGTTGTAGTCCAATAATACAGCCATAAAATGGCCTGAATAAGTCCTCTGCATGTACTGTCAAACAAAATAGTCATAGTGTCAGAAAAAGAGCATAGTAACCCATTAAGAAAGGTAACATATGTCTGGAATAATATCTCTGCAGGTACTGTCATATAATATATGTGACTGAGCCTGCAAAAGTGTGTTCTAACCCATTAATAAAGGTATAATATGTCTTGAATATGTCTGCCATATGCACTGTTATAACAAATAAAGGAGTGAGTCTGTGGAAAAGTTTGTAATGTCAGTAATAAAGGTTTAAAACCCAGAGTGTGTGTGTGTGTGTGTGTCACTTAGTTTGAAATGTTGTTGTACCCTTGCATTATACAAATAGTACTGTGTTAGAAAGTGCTGGCAGCCCAGAGTTCTGTAGTCCCATCTACAGTGGGTGATGGAAGTGCTAGTAGCTGTGAAGCATATATAAAGTCCTCAACAGTCAGTTACTGGCTGGCATGCATAAGTAAATCTGGCACACGAGTAGCATGCTAATATGTTCCCCAGAAATGTGAGTGTGCTTCAATAAATGCAGGGTTCTGTACAAATTGAAGTGAAAATGTCATGTGAAAACATCCAGATATGTAGATAAAGAAATATAAATGCAACCATGAAATATGTAGCAGTAACATCTGCATCTTGGACAGTTAGTATGTCAGATATAGGTCAAGTATATATTGAACTAGCCAAACCCATTACACAACCTAATGCATGGTGGCAAGTGTAATAATACATGTAGGGAATATACACTTGCAGTCGCTAGGAATGTAGTGTAGAGTAAAAGTGATTATAAGATGTTAACTGAGGTTTTTTATACACCCTACTGTTTGTGCATAAACCATGCAATTCCACACCTCAATGGGTATGTGTAATCTTAAATATTTGTTGGGACATATGTCCTATTGTTTTATAAATATTTGCATTCATGTTGATGCATGTGCCCTGTTTAAACACCATGTTCATGGTGGCCTGTTGCTACCAAACATCCCGGCATGCTGTTGGAATATCCACTGTTGTTCAATATATGCATGTGTTATGCTTGCTGTTCAACTGTTGGAACCTTGGTGTGTTGGGTTAATGGGAATATTACTGCATGCTGTTACAACTAATCTGGAATGCTGTTGTTTATGTTGTAATTAAACACAACTAATCACAGAACGTATGGGAAGGCCGGTCCCAGCGGACCCACCTGTCCCTCCTCAGTTGGCGAGTGCACCTGGCACCAGCACCTCCGGTGCCCAGCCCGGGCTCCTCTCCTCCATTGGTCCTGTGCCACCTTTGGGTGGAAGCGCTGCAGGGGATGGGGCTCACCCCCCGTGTAAGCGTGGGCAGAGAAGGGCCACCTGTCAACCTTCGAAGGGTCCGGGCTGTGGTGCGTAGGGAGATCTAGTGTTCAGTCGCTGATCCCCTACGCCAGCTTGAGGCGAGAGTGGCGCTTCTCTTGGGTGAGCCTGCCTATCCTACTCATCCCCCAGCACAGTCACCCTTGGGGCTGTGAAGGTGCAGTGGTGGCTGCCCATGGGTGGGGATCTCAGTTCCACTGTTACCATCTGTGGGCTCATGGGCTTGCGATTTCCAAACAACCTTCCCCATCAATTGTGTTCACCCACCTCATGTGTCAAATTCCACCCCTGCATGCGTCTTGTTTCTCCTGCCTGTTTACCTCCCCAACCTACCTCCCCAAGTATACCTACATCCCCTACCTCACATTCCACTCTCACCTGAAAAAAAAAAATTAAAAAAAGGGGCAATCTGTTCCCACAAAAAAATTACGCCCCATACATAGTTGCCCATTTCGCACACATGTCCGCCGGACATGTAAACTGATAATTATAATTGGCAGTATAACATACTCTGTTGTCCTCACCCCTCTCTCAAGGGTGGAAGGTTGCAAATTTTACACCAAATTACGAACCTATGCACAGCTGTTGCTGGTAAAGAAATGGGCAGCTATGGGCCTTTCCTATACCCTTCCTGCACATCCCAGCTGGTTTCCCTACTGTCTTTCCCTCTTTGTGACCCCTTTTTCACCACTTTCCTATCTCCCCATTTTCTTTTCTTTCAAAGAAATTAACACAGGGGTTAGCGGGAGTAAGCACTTTTAAGCAGTTGTTAGCGGGGGTGTGCGAGTGTGAGCTTGTGTGTGCTTAGCTAAGCATCGCTAAGCATCGCGCAAACCCATGCAAACCTGCTTACAACTGCTTAAAAGTGCCTTAGTCACTCTGTATGACAGGGCCCTTGTATTGCTCAGCAGCAAAATAAAATACATCTGGCAGTCTCAAACCCCAGACCCTGGGCTCACCAGTCTGCATGAAGTACCACTATACCACAGCAGATATACAATAACTTGGTGCTAAAAGAAATATATCATGCATTACAATGAGTGAATGTAAAGAGAGAATGGGAATGGCATAACACAAATCATAAATAACAAAGCAAAAAAAGGCCACACACAGCAAACAGAGCACGGTGCCCACACAGGAAAAAAGTTCATAAACCAAAACAGTCATAAAAGTGTGGGTACCTAATGGCAGTCATAAACCAAAACAGTCATAAAAGTGTGGGTACCTAATGGCAGTATAAACCAAAACAGTCATAAAAGTGTGGATAAACCAAAACAGTCATAAAAGTGTGGATAAACCAAAACAGTCATAAAAGTGTGGATAAACCAAAACAGTCATAAAAGTGTATAAACCAAAACAGTCATAAAAGTGTATAAACCAAAACAGTCATAAAAGTGTATAAACCAAAACAGTCATAAAAGTGTATAAACCAAAACAGTCATAAAAGTGTGTTCCTGAAGAGGACTTTTATTCCTGTGACGTTGTGAGAATTGATAACTGAAACCAGTTGAACTGCCATTAGGTACCCACACTTTTATGACTGTTTTGGTTTATAACACAAATCATGTTCTGCGGCCCTTAACCAGCAAGTGTTGTGGAATTGCATGACATGACTGTGAATAGAGAACCAGCCATGCTAGTAGGGAATAATGTTACAGTAACACCTTACAAACCCCACACAGTATCAGAGCAGGATAAACACTGGCATATTTGAATAGGTCAGAGGCCAGACCTCCCAACTGTGACTGGTTTACAGGGATGTCCCTGATTTGCAAACAAATGTTAGCTGTGCCCCTCAGACTCCCTGTGAAATGTAGTAACAGTAGGCAGAAAGGTGGGTAATCCCACTTAATGATAAATGTCAATAAGTGAGAGTAGGCACTGCTTGCACGTCAGAAAAGGTGTAGTAATACATATGCTCAGAATCCCCGAAAGTCCAACTGCAAAATATCTGAAATATATCACAGGTGTATCCCACTGATATGTACCTTTCCCTGAGGCTGTTCAAATATATACCTGAGAGTATCTGAGGCCTGGAAGAGTCAGAAACACATAGGCATATCAGCCTGTCTGCTGTTACACACTCTGCGAATAGCTGTAGAATGAATTCCACAAGCATGCCCTTATGTAGGAGTACAACACAAAAATATCAAAGGATGTAGCCATGTACTGCTAGCAACCACCTGTGACAATGCCATTGTTCAGGTGCTGAAAAGACTGATGTGGTGCACAGTCAATGAATACTAGGCTAACCTCTGTCTACCATCTGGATATGTGCACAGTTGGGAGCTACTCAGACAGATTGCTAGCCTTTATAGACTTGCAGCTACACAGCAACTCTGCATGTTCAGCAAGATAAACAAAACACGATAATAAATAATGCACTCTGCAGTTCTGCACCCCTACCCAAAGGTACTATATACCCGTGTAGTCAGGCACAACCAAGGGTGTAGGTAGGCATACACAGTAGTGAAATATGACCAGTTGTCCTGAGCAGACTGTGCTAATGTCAACACAAACAAACCACAAACTATTCAGAAGTGAGTAACGTACTAATGACAGTATAGCAGTTCACAAACAGTGCATGTGCCTGATATTCATAATTGGTAGTACAACATACTTAGTTGTCCTCACCCCTCTCTCAGGGGTGGAAGGTTTTAAATATCCCTCCTAATGTATTGCATATGCACAGCTGTTGCCGGTAAAGAAATGGGCAGCTATGGACCTTCTCCACACTCATCCTGTACATCCCGAGCTGGTTTCCCTACTGTCTTCCACTCTTTGTGCACCCTTTATCACCACATTCCTATCTCCCCATTTACTTTTCTGTCAAAGAAATGAGCGCAGGGATTAGCAGGAGTGAGCACTTGTAAACAGTAGTAAGCGGGTTTGCACCAGTGTGCGCATGTGTGCGCTTAGCTTAGCATTGCTAAAATATGATAAGCTAAGCCAAGCTTAGCTTAGTATTGCTAAAGTAAAATAAGCTAAGCTAAGCGTCACGCAAACCCACGCAAACCCGCTTACAACTGCTTAAAAGTGCCTTAGTCACTCTGTATGACATGGCCCTTGTACTGCTCAGCAGCAAAATAAAATACCCTTGTCAGTCTCAAGCCCCACACCTTGGACTCACCAGTCTGCATGACGTACCACTAAGCCACAGCAGATATACAATAACTTGGTGCTGAAAGAAATATAACATGCATTACAATGAGTGAATGTAAAGGGAAAATAGGAAATCCATAGGAATACATTGCAATAATTACTGTTTTATGTCAGTTAATTCTCCAATTCGAAAAGAAAGTGCATACTCCCATGTATCCAGTGTTAGCATTAGGAGGTGTGAGTAAACCTACACACTGAGAAGTGTGTACTGGAAGAAGCAACAGTCAGGTTTCAGTACAACATGCATTTCACTGGCTACAACCCAGCTTCAGATATGAGACATATACCAACCTTCTGACTGAGACAACAGTGTCCACAGCAATCAAGAATGGTCTCCACCTTGCAAAACTGAAAGGGCTATGCCTACCTAACCTATCATTTTATAGCAGTGTCCTGAAATCACAGTGAGAACTGCAATTAACAGACAACAGGCTGCATGCAATTACTAAATGGTGGGCACCAATTGGTGCAGAGGCCATCACATGCACATGTGCAGATACCTAGAAAAGAAGCCTGTATCTGCTGTCCACACATGCAATAATATCATTGCACCAACTGGGAGAGAGAGAGAGAGAGAGTGCAAGTGACAGAGACAGACAGACAGACAGACGGATACAAACAGGCAGTAGGAGACAGACACTGAAAAGAAAGACCAACACAAAGAGGAAACCAAAACCAAAAAAAAAAAAATCAACACATACAACAGACGGAGGTGAGGAATACAAAAGTAAAGTATGTAACAGATATGTATTTGCTGATATCCAAATGATGTGTCTGAAGAATACTCTACATACTGTGAATCATTCATATGTGGCAGCAGTCCGTATCTATATGTACATGCACATTTGCATAGGGAAAGGGACATACTGCAACTGTTAGTGAAGGCTGGACATATGTATGATGTTGAAGGCTGCTATGTGCACATATGTATGTAGGTTGTAGTGTGTGGCATTGCAGACAACAAGCAGTGCCGGTATATGTCATGTGGTGATTAAACGCTGTGGGACTGAGCTACAGGCAGTGAGGCCTGCTACAGCTATATGGCCTGAGGACAGCAGAACGCATTCTGCACAACATTGTGCAATAGTATTACATAACCATATGTCTCACAACTGTTGTATAATTGATACCCCCACCATGAAAGGTGGGCAGTATATGTGCTTATATGTGCAGCTATATGTACAGCAATGGATATTTAGATGTATGTGTGTATATATATATATATATATATATATATATATATATATATATATATATGTGTGTGTGTGCGTATAGATAGATATAGATATATATAGATATATATATATATGGATATATATAGATATATATGGTTATATATGGATAAATATAGATATATATGGATATATATGGATATATATATATATATATAGATATATATATAGATATATATGGATATATATGGATATATATATATATATATATATATATATATATATATATATATATATATATCGATATATTTATTTATATATAGATAGATATGTATGGATATGGATATATATATATATATATATATATATATATATATATATATATATATATATATATATATATATATATAGAGAGAGAGAGAGAGAGAGAGAGAGGGAGACACGGGGTCATATGTACTGCAACAGGTGCCTGTTGTCCAAGGCATGGACTGAACACCAGTGTTGATACTGCAGTGCCATACCCCATTCCAAAACACCTTATGCAGTAACAACCACATAGGTGGTAGCCTGCCTAACACTGAAGGTGTCAGAAGGGAACATGATACACAGGTGGACAATAGGCTCCCCTTTGATAATCACAGTGCCACACTAGTCTTGTAATCTGTCTACATGGTACGTGTCATCACAAAAGGTGTGTCATCTAGGGAAATATAGGTCGGTGTTCCCCTCTACTCATCACAATGCCCCATGTGGTATGTACCTCACATGAGAACTACAGCAAGTGGAAAGGCCACAGACATATGTAACAAAGAGTAATACTTCCCTCAAACACATGCCCTATGCAGACTGACTCACAAAACCACAGCTAGAGTGCGTTGCATACCGCCCACCCAGAGGTTACCACTGCCGGACATACAGAGGTATGTCACACCCATAGCAGTCGGCCAACCACCATGACAACACCTCACAATCCCTCCGGGCTACATGACCTAGGGCCCTAATCCATGTCACCTCACTAAACAGCACATGCTGGAGGTGCAGGTTCCTATCCACAAATATGCCATACTTTGGACTTAACCACCCAGCATTAACAAACAAGGCTCCTCATTAGCGGATGTCATACATACCCCTGATGATTGTTTTGGAGATAGGTAATATGCCCTAGGAGTCACCTCTGTGTATCTGGTTGACAGAAGCAAGTGAAATCACATTACATGTGTGTCAAAGGGCAGGGTAGCATATGGCTAGGTTGCTCTAGGTCCTAGGGCCAATAGCATATTACCTACCTATGACACAATGCACACACACATGTACTCAGTGCAATACCTGCTATGTGAGGTGGAATGAGTGTGACAGTGACTGTGTGCAAGTTTGTAAAGGTGTGATAGCTTAGTGTGAGGTTGTGTCTGTCATGGTAGTTCGTGTCCTAGGTGCGAGGCCAGAGAAAGATGTGTCAGTTATTAGGATGCAGACATAGTAGGATAGCATATGTTGTGACGTAGTTCCTTGTGTATGACTGTGGTGTCCCATTGTAGGCTGAAGCAATACTTGTATGCTCAGTAAGTGGTACTGCTGGTGAATCCAGCTCACATATGAACTGTTGTACTACCTGAAGCTGTAGGCCTAAACAGCACAGTATGGTGTATGTTCATATTCCCTGGTAACACTGTCTTGTGTGTTTCCTGTAGTCTGCACAGATTACATAACTCAGGCATAGGTATCTGTAAGAAGGGGCACACAGTACTATAATGTACACAGGTAATGCTCATCTGTGTCGACATACATTTGTATGTTGTATGTATGTCTGAGGTGTGTGTAATGATGCCTGTACCATACCCGCAATCACATGTGTGTTACAGGGTATGTGTGTGTACCTAGCAACATGTATACTCTGTTACAGCAGTATGCCAGCTATATTAACAACCGTGCACATATGTTAGATAGGGGTATGGCATCAAAGACAAGGGTGGTTTACTGGTAATACTGTAAATGTACATTACATTCATTGCATTGGATGACATATTTCTTCATGCATTAGCTTGATATATACCCCGGGGGCGAGGTTGTGCATTGTATCCCAAACAGTGTACCGACTACTGGTGTGTACTGGTTTGTTATATGGAGTGTGGCAGGCACTGTCAGCCAGTTGTGGGCTGAGCACTGATATGTGGCATTGAACGTGTGTATCCTCTGATAGACAGATAGATGCTATATATGGCAGTTAAGTGATATCTGTACTTCATAATGTTAAGTGTGCCACATGACTTGCTCACACATATCGTTTAATTGTCTTCCAGGGTTATGGCTCATCAACGCAATCCGTCGTATACAGCTGCAGAGGAGCAGGAAATATAGAACAGCCTGGTGCAGCACTATAACCTGCTTTTTTCCAGGGCCAGCCAGCACCAGCATGAGTGTACTGCACTGTGGCAAGATCTTGTTCGCCGGGTAAATGACATAGGCATGCATAACCGGACATATGAGCAGGTATGCCATCACTGCAGTGATTTAATTAGACATGTCCTGCGGTGTGCGTCTGATATCCATAGGCAACAGCTTGCCACAGGTGGTTGGGTGGCCATACATCCCCCCTCACCAGACTGGAGGAGCTGCTCCTAAGCGTGGTGGCTCCTGGCCTACAGCAGCAACAGCATCACACATGTGTCATCATGGAGGCTGGAGCCACCAAGCAGGATGACATGGAGCGTGCAGGTAATATGCCCTACCTGTATTGTTAGAATATGCATATGTGAGATGTTTACTGTGTGCTTAGCAGTTGTGCTGCCTATCGTGTGCAATACTGATATTTGGAATAGAATCTGTACACTTGTGACTGTTGACTGTTGTTCCACTGTAGTTTAGCACACTCACAGTAGCAATGCCACAGTTGTGGCCACTGACAAACTGTGTCATATTCTTGTAGGTCCCTCTGGTGTGACATCAGGGCAGACAATACATGCTGGTGAGTGTGTTAACACTTTAATATTGGTAATGAAATGTGCATGTCATAGGTGGGGTGTAGGCCATGTAAACATAACAAACCTATGCATAAGGCATGCTGTGCATGTTTGCTGTGAGATATCAATCATCTCAGTAAAGTCAGTAGCTGCCTCAATCACATGCAATGCACAGTGCAGCAGACACAGTTGTGGCAACACTGTACTGCACATTGGATATGCATAGTCGCTACAGCTGTACACAACAGAACACGTTTATCATACGCAGTACATGAAAACATGCTACATTTGGCATTACCACACACCTGTTGTAAGGTCACACTTCAGTATCCCACATGTCATGCACACACACATGATGTACCTCAGGGGTGGAGGCCTATCATAGGGCTGTGCAACACTCTGCAACACATAGCACAGTCATGTTAGGCAAAGCTCCCTATTGGGCACCTCACACACCCATGTACAAGGTTGCTGTGTAATTGTGAACGTAGCCACAGCACTGCAGTTCAGGTACAGCATGCTAGGCAGTGGTCTTGCACACATTAGTAGCTGTGAGTGACCACAAGATGCCTGTTGATTATGGCACAGGGTACTACACCCCATCCAGTTACAGTGACCACACTACTACTCATAGCAGTCATTGCTTTGCACCTCAATGTTGTGTGTGTGCAAACATATGCACCTATACACAATATGCATAGCATGTTGTGTGTGTGCTTACAGATGGCAGTATACACAATATGCACAGCAGTCGCCATCCAAACAAAGTGTCACATATATATCCTGGAATGCTAGTGGGTGTATAGGTCACATTGGGTATGTGTGGTGTATAATGTTGCAGTCGTGTAGCATGCCATGCCATGTCTGGCACCGTCATATCTGCAATATGTCCCACACTCACCATAACCACTGTACACTGGCCATGTCGAGCATTGGGACTCCTTCACGTCAACATGCACCACTCATCCTGTGTGAGTACATAGCATGCATGTGCTACACCCGTGCCCACTATTATCTGCTATGGACACAGACACTGTACTCAGACATGGATAGCTATGTGTCACACAGATAACACATGCAGCCATAGCATGTATACTTGTTAGTGATGGTGCACAGGGCATTGCAGAGCTGATAATATCTGCACAGCAATGTTGTGTCCATGTACACATTGTGTTCCAGGATGTAGCCAATCACTGAACAACAACACAGTTGTATCAAAGCCGTGTCTACTGCCATTAAATAGGGGCATCTACACTTGCACTGCATGGTCTTGTGCAACACATAGTCTGCATGCTGACACATGTGTGGTGACTGTTTACCTTGTGATACTGACACCCACCTTCACCCACTATAGAGTATGTGTTGGATTGCTGGTGTGTGTGTGTGTATGTGCTGTAGTGAGGAGTGTATTAGTGTTCATGTGTTCATGTGTGCATGTGTGCATGTGTGCATGTGTTCATGTGTTCATGTGTGCATGTGTTCATGTGCGCATGTGTGCATGTGTTCATGTGTTCATTTGTGCATGTGCATGTGTTCATGTGTTCATGTGTTCATGTGTGCATGTGCGCATGTGTGCATGTGTTCATGTGCAGACCGTAAAGTGTGTTTCCTGTCTTCCTCTCACAGGTGCTGAGTGGCCGAAAGCAGCAGGGAACCTGAAGCCACTGTCATGAATAGTGGTGATTATGAGACATGTATTTTGCCACCCATTCCTATGACCACACCTGTTTGGCATATAGCCCCCTTAGGTACATGCAAACACACTAGGGATGTGTCCATCCAAATCTGGAAATGCATGCATTGGCCTACCATGCATTCCCTGGATTGGACACATATCCTACACAAGGGTATCATACAGACAGATACCTGTTGTCTGATACATGCTGTATAGCAGTAAGCCGACTATGACATAGTCATCCACATGTACTATACATACTATCCCATCAGTACCACATAGGTGGTAGCCCTCAACATGAATGTTGGGTACCAATGTGTACATACAGCCTCATGTTATGTCATGTGCCCTTGGTATCCACATATCCATAGGTATTGCGGAGTCCCAAGGTGTATCACATAAGACATTAGAGGCCTGAATACATATCCACAAGGCAGTTGTACACCTATAAAGACTGTCCATTATTGGCAGTCGTTGTTGTGTATTAACATGTCTGACATATACCCCAGGCATATACCCTCACTCACACTATTCTTAAGTAACTGTCATAGGTGTGTGTGGCACAGATGACCTTGGCCACATATCACGACAGTTGACGGCCTTGACATACATACATATGTGACCTACGATCTGAGAAGCAGCGGCACAACCTGTCAATGGAAACAAATGTATTCATGTAGTATGCAGGCTTCACAACTATGTACTGATTGAGGGGACATGTACACATATATATTTGCCACGCAGATACCTGATGTGTGCAATGCACTTACTGTTGTAATCATAATATGTCATACCATAGTAAAAGCAAAATATGTCATACCATAGTAAAAGCAAAACCCACATCACATTGACCAACACAGTTAGTGTTAGCAGGATTCAAATCCCTACTTAACTATGTTATGATACTAGAGAGAGATGCCCTAATACAGCACGCTGTTTGCTTTACTGGGTGGTTTCCTTTCTCCATCTGTATTTGTAGGATGGTGACATCATCAGTCTTTCGAAAGAGGAATGTACCTCTTTTAGTGTGTTTTCCCAGTCCCAAAAAGGGCACTCCTTTCAAAGACAATTGCACACATACACACCCCCCACACACACACACAGTCAGCATTTGCAGGATTCAAACCCCTACCTAACTATGTTATGATACTTGAGAGAGATGCATTAACACGATGTACTATTTGCTTTATTGGGTGGTTTCCCTTCTCCATCTGTATTTGTAGGATAGTGACATCATCAGTCTTTCCAAAGAGGAATGTACCTCTTTTAGTGTGTTTTCCCAGTCTCCGAAAAGGGCACTCCTTTCAAAGACAATTGCACACATACTCTCCTACACACACACACACACACACACACACAGTCAGCGTTTGCAGGATTCAAACCCCTACCTAACTATGTTATGATACTTGAGAGAGATGCATTAACACGATGCACTATTTGCTTTATTGGGTGGTTTCCCTTCTCCATCTGTATTTGTAGGATGGTGACATCATCAGTCTTTCCAAAGAGGAATGTACCTCTTTTAGTGTGTTTTCCCAGTCTCCAAAAAGGGCACTCCTTTCTAGGACATTTGCACACGTACACACACCCCCCACACACACACTCAGTGTTTGCAGGATTCAACCCCCTACCTAACTATGTTAGGATGCTAGAGAGAGATGCATTAACACCGTGCGCTATTTGCTTGACTGGCTGGTTAATCTTCTCCTGCGGTATTTATAGGATGGTAACATCATCAGACTGGACATGGTAATGTGTATACACTTTGTTTTATGCCATTCCAGGAATGGTCCATGTGGGTCATTGGGTGTCAACAGCTTGAACAGGAACTCATAATCCTTACCTTATGTGATCTATCTGTGGACACATTGACATTCCTTCATATGTCAACACATATTTATGCACAGCTTGTTGGTTTTGTGTCTGGGATGTTGATAAAGGGCTATTCAAAGTCTATGTGAGATGTGTAGCTCTGTTCAGTGATGTATGTCCTGGGTGGCTGCCTTGCAAACAGTCTAGCATGTTTGGGAACCATGATCCGCACATGAACATACCACAGTTAGTAGGGTTGTGTGTATGTCAGCTTCCAATAGCTCTGTTTATGACTTCAACCATGATGGACTCCATGGCCTTGCAGATCAGACGTCATAGGTGTACTGGACTGTACTTCCCATGGTGTGTTGTGCACCAACACTTGTGTGGAGTGCCATATGTTGTTGTAACACATTCAACGGTTCCACATCCTGTGTAGGGGGGAGGCTCAGCTGACTGTTCAGGTGTAGGATCTGTTTGCTCTGTAGTTTATGCATGACACATATTGGGACTCAATGTATTCCACTTGCTGCCATGCTTTTGGCATTGGGGGGTAGCTGTTCATCCATTCTACATGTGATATCTCTTGGTATGATGATATGGACTATCATCAGTGGGAGGTGGGTCTGTATATATAGGCCTGTCTGTCAGGATGTTGGTATTGTCAGTCAGGTACAGTTGGCCCTGACTCAGGACATATATGGGTGTACATTGCTATATATGACATAGCTGTCAGAGGTGTCATGATTCAGTCTGGACTCCTTCTCAGCTACTCTTTACAGAACACCAACGAACCTGAGCACTAATCCCTGTTATACTCTTTTACACACTTAACACCCTACTGATCTTTTGTGATCTGGCTACAGTGTATGTCATCATAATATCCTGGCATGTCCAGGGGTCGGTTCCGTGTGTACTCTCCAGTCCAGATGGTGAATATTGTGATGTTGACACAATGTCACATCTGCCTCATGTACACAGACAACCCTCTCCTCCTCCCGACAAACTCAGATATATGTGTGAGATGCACCTATAGAGACATACAGGGTGCTGAACTCTCTCGACCCATGACTGGCACAGTCTATCAGGTGGTGAAGGTAACCACACACACCACATATCAGTCTCACATATCCTCTGGCAACAGCACTCAAACCACATTATCACACATATACATACTCGGATGCTGTGAATTAACTCTGCCTAAGCAGCAGAGACCTCCACAGCAGGTACACACACAACAGCTACCCCACTACAATACCCACATATCACATAGTTCACAATGTCAGTGTGCCACACAGTCACTGCCCTTCAGGCTAAACAACACACCTAATGCACTTGTAATAGGCAACACTTATTGTCAGACACACTGATGAACCACTCACCAGCCCAAACATGGGAATAGTCAATTTGGGCTGTCTGTCGGGTGCCAGGATCTGCCACATAACACATGCAGTCAGGTCACTCCAAAGCAAGTGCAGGACAGGCACCATCATTATCCATGCTGGTGCGTAAAACCTCAGACGTTACTCCCTGGACCACATGACATGGTATATGGAGGAACACCCTGATCATGCAGCCCAGGCCAGTATGACCCTGACCTTGTCTAGCATCTTACACCCACCAATTATGATGTCACAGTATACAGACAAGCATATCACTTTTAACAGTTGGCTAACAAATTGGTGTCATTCATAGGGGATACAGTGTCTGTCAGCCTGTGGTGACATGCTCGACATGCGACGTAGCTTCACTATGGACAGCTTGCACCTGTCACCCTTGGACCTTCGAATGCTGGCTAAGGCTCTTGCTACCACCATAGTGCATTTGTTGAGCAGGGCTCAAAAGACAAACCCACCTCCATAGACATTACAGGTTAAATGACACTAAGGGTAATGCTGCTCAACACCAGATGCGTTACCCTCAAATTGCGGCCACTCAGGACTCTCCTCAGTATGGAGGATAGTGATAAATGTGCACTAACAGATGCCTAATTCAGGCTCACATATGCACACCAGCACTACCAGGTTATATTTCATACCATGCTTTCTGACCACAGGACTTGGAACGGACAGCACAACTAGGGGGAGTATCCATAAACATCACAGATACACACACCTCTGGGTTAGTAGCACTGCACAAAGCATCACAGACCATACATATACAACTACCATTGTGCAAAACTGCCTTTCAGTTTGTTGCCTGCTACAGACCACCCTCCCATACTCAGGAACCACACTCGGCATTCCTGGGAACAGTGGAGAATATGAAGGTCTCCACAAACACCATTATATTGGGTGACTTCAAATACACAAATATTGACTAGGGATACTACTCAAGCCCCAACACCTTCGCCCTACAGTTGCTACAATTTGTAAATTCATATGCTATGGCACAACCAGTCACCACAGCCACAAGGGGGAATACATATTGGACCTGATCATCACCAACATGGGGACTCTATGTTCCACTCCAGTGATATACCCCTCATTGGTAAGGTCAGAACATACACATATCTCACTGGACATACATAATACCCTCCACACACCCATCCTGGGTAATCTTGATGAACTTCTCATGAGCCAACGTCTCACTTCACCAAAGCAAGGTGGTATCCTCCAGATACCCTGAGGCAGTGGCAAATATGGCTCCAACTGCTGAATCCTTTACATACACATTCTATGGACACCTAGTGGACTGCATGAATTGTGCTATCCCAAATAACAACAGGACTCACTGCTCCAATGGCATGGGACCTGTCTGGTAGACCCCAGCCATTAATAAGCTGTACAATGTCAGGAGGAAGCTACTACATGATAGAGCACAATCCCAGATGGGGAAAGCATCTGTGATCTGTGCTAGCAGACAGCTACGATCACTCATGAACTTATCTAAGGGCTGCTTCTCACAGACAATTGCACCAGACACGTAGGACTATCACAAGGCCTTCTTCAGTTATGTCAGGAACCTGGGTGGACACTCACTGATATGCTGTGAGTTACTGCATACTGACTAAACTTACCCTGAACCCACTGGCATTGCCAACATCCTGGCAAACAGGTTCAGTGCAGATGTCTCCCCCCATCCCCCCTAGGGAGCAACTATCCATCCCAACAGAGTGTAACCTCCCTGACATCACACAGTAACAGGTGAGTGCTGCCCTCCCCAAAGCATACATCACAGCATCAATGGGACCAGATGGTGTCCCGGCATGCATCTTACACGAGCTTCATGACAGACGTAACCCTCACATTACATCACTGTGCAATATCGGAGTTACTACAGGATATGTACCCATGGAATGGCATACAGCGACAGTGGTCCCACTCCACAGAGTTGGTGCCACAATGGACCACAGACAATATTGCCCTATAAGCCTAACTAGCCTGTTCTGCAAAGCTATGGAGCGTATTGTCATGGGTCTCTTACACATAGACATTGGGAACCTACAGACACTGTGTCCTACACATTTCAGCATTGTTGTGGGCAGATCTTGCCTCTTGAACATGTTTGTATTCTTTAGACGGTTAACAGGTCCATCGACATAGGAACAGTTGCCCACACAGCCTACCTGAACCTTGCAAACCCCTTCCAAACAATAACCCACTGGGCCATTATGCATAGACTCACCAACATCGATATGGACACATATCTCACATGATGGATTGCTACCTGGATCAGGGATAGTACCCACATAGTCAGAATTGCAGGTGCCATGTCTGACTATACACCAGTTACATGTGGCATCCCACATGGCTCGGTCCTGGGACCTCTCTTGTTCAGTATATATTTGTCTGATGTACAGGCTACCACAGGGGGAATATGGCTGACCTTGTTTGCACTTGACTGCAAACTGGGTGCCATAATCAACTCTCCAGCTGCCACATGCATACTCAAACAGGGTCTCACAGAGATGGATGACTGGTGCCTGAGTCATTGGCCTACAGCTAAATGCCATTAGTTGCATAGTCATCCCCTTTGGGAATAGCAACATGCCCACACATTACCACATAGGTAGAACTGCATTACATACGGTAGGAGTTGTTAGGTGATTGGGGACATGACATTCACATTGCCAAAGTGGTTGGACAGACCTTCTATATAAGCCACCTTATCACATATGGTTTCACATCTAGATCGAGTGAGGTCATTGTGCCCCTATACTCATCACAACCATGCTTGGTTACAATGCCACATTTGGGGTGTACCTTACCCAACACCTGCAGCAACTGTACTGGCCACAGAAGTTCCTCACCAAGCAGATGTAGGGACTCACATGGATGACCTGCACAGTTCGGATGCAGTAACTCCAGCTATACTCAGTCGCTTACCACCTACTCGGATATGATGTGTGCCTGTTGTTTACAGAAATAGCCAACCCAGAATTACTGGACATGCTCCACCTCAGGATATCCAACTCCCTTGGAGCTACACACTCCAGGGACATATACCTAAGCACAGATGTTAATAGAACATGCTGGAGGGACAGATTTTTATCCCAGGGCCTCCACTCACTCCGGATTGTGATCACAGTTTCACATCATCAGAGCCACCCACTGACCACCTAGAGGGGACATCTTGACGGCTGTATGGGTGATCGTATGTTTACCCCTGGGATATCTTCTGTGTCCCTGCTAGACAGAGGCACACTAGCCTAGATGTACATGGGCTATCTTGTGTGACCTACTATTCATTGGCACAATGTAGTAATCTGACAGGGTTGCAAAAGCCAAACACTCTGCCTAGGCTTGTACATGCCCTAGGGCAAATAATCTAGTATCGACCTCTGAACCTATGCTTATGTTCGGGATGCACAATATTTATTGCTGATACTGTTTGCAGGTCTTTATCATCTTTGCTTTCCCAGTTTCTATGAACAACTTAGGTATCTGCAGAACATATTTGATTATGACAGGGTTCCACTATATTATATATGTGTCTGTTGTTATGTAACTGTGTACACAGGGTGGATTGCTGGATAGTGAGAGGTTCCTGGGTTAACACATGCAACTGCCAGATATGTGTGGCCCACTGCTGTACTCAGACATGGCCTAAGTGTGTGAGCATGCCCAGTTCAGGCTTTCCATGTTTTGTTGCCTGACATTTGTCTCATTTATTCAAGTGTGTGAGCATGCCCAGTGTGACCTTTCAGTATGTTGCGATCTGAGGTCCACTACATTTGTGGATGTGTGTGAACATGGCCAGTATTAACATTTATACTGTGTGTGTGTGTGTGTGTGTGTGTGTGTGTGTGTGTGTGTGTGTGTGTGTGTGTGTGTGTGTGTGTGTGTGTGTGTGTGTGTGTTGGAAGTCAAGTTCTGTTCTTACTGCAGGACTCACCTTTGTGTCATAACTCAACAGGGATTATGCTGTGCCTGCAGGGTTTCCATGAGATACTTTGCATAGACTTATCAACATTCCTTCATACTAGCTGACCACTGCAATGCTGTCATGGTTTAGTGGTTCAGTACTTTAACTATAGTGCACAGTGTCCTAGGTTCGAGCCCCATCACTGCTTTATATTTGCATACTGAGCAGACCAGACTGCTTAAGGGCCAGTTAAGCAAATATGAGCATGTTGACTTTTGTTCAGCTATGCCCTACTTAGACCAGACTTGTCCAACATTGCTGAATATTCACCAAATTTGCTGGATGTTGCCCAATATTACTCAACATTGACCACAGTTGCACTAGTTGGTGTGTGTGATTCTGTTTGCATATACTACATGGTGGTAAATGCTGTTTAGCACTGCTTTAAATTGCTTAACACATGGCAATCATGCCTCAGGTGGTGCTGCAGGGCTGCCTATGTCGGATGCACATACTACACTCCTTGTACATGTTTGAAAGCAGGTAGTGTCAACTTAGGCATCCCTTTTACTATATGTGCGAGTCAGAGAGAGGTATCATTTCCAGAGTTCCTACTGAGCCAGTGTATGTGCTATGCGTTGCCTCTTTGCCAAGGCCAAAGCATACTTGGCATGCCTACTTTTGCCTACTGGGGCAGGCTCAGGTTGTTCCTCCTCTGAGTCACGCTCTGCCTGTGATGACCTTGGCAATGGTGGGGGGCTGTTTGACCCAGGCCTATGCTGTTCCTGCTGCAGCTGTTTTTGCAGGATCATATTATGTAGCATAGCACATACCAAGATAATTTGGGTACATGTAGTTGGTGAGTACTGCAAGGCTCCACCAGATGTGTCCAGGCACCGGAACCATGACTTGAGCAGCCCAAACACACACTTGATTACATTTCGTGTTTGTGCATGTGCCTCATTATGGCGTTCCTGTTCAGGTGTGTGTGCATTTCTGATGGGTGTCATCAGCCACGGCTCCAGTGCATAGCCAGCATCCCTCACTAGGTGACCATGTGGGATGTCCCCATTGGCAAATGTCTGGTACAGCTGCATCAGATGCCAGATATGGGAATCATGGTAGTTTCCAGGGCAGCCAGCACACACATTCAGTATTATGTCCTGGGCATCACACACGACCTGGCAGTTGATGGAGGGGAAGCCAGTGTGGTTGAAGTAGACCCTACCCCACTCGCCGGCTGGTACTTTGATGCATATCTGCGTGCAGTCTATTGCACCCACTACCTCAGGGTATTCCGCTACTTGCTGGAAGAGACGCATATTGCTGGCCAATACCTCACGGGAATTTGGGAAATATACATGATCACCGACATGTGCTGACATGGCATCCAGGAACTGGTGCAGTACCCTGGATGCTGATGCCTGTGATATCCCCATCATATCACTAGTTGGTCTCTGGAAGGTACCTGTTGCTAATATTCTTAGGCCAACACATACCTTGGTTTCCACTGGGATGGGTTCCCCTCTGTTGGTTCTGTGTGTGAGGCGTGGCCTGCACAGCTCAACAATTTTCTGCAGGAGGTCTCTGTCCACTCTAGATCGTTCCACTATCTCCAGCTCATGTAGCCCCTGGTAGGTTACCCTGGGCCTGTACACTCTTCTCTGTCTCCTCACTGTGGGTTGTCCAGCAGCATTTCCATTGTCACCACCCTCGGCATGTTGCATATGTCGCCTTATAACAGCATTGGCAGCCCCTAACATTTCTTTGTCTCAGTAAAGCTTTTGCAGTTTTCACTTCTATTAGTTTACTGCAGTGTTTCTTGTGAGAAACATAATGGACTGTTGTTTGCAGAGTTTTAAGTGCTAGGCTGGGCTGGGCTAGTGTACTGCCTGTGTAATTGCCTGATTCTGATTGTTTTCACCTGCTCTGCTAGTATTCCCTGGTAGCTTCCTACTATTTGTTGCGATTCCTATTTTTTTCAGTTTCCTCGGGGGGGGGGGGGATTTGGAAGCACCACGCTCACAGCAGCTCACACGCGTGCACACATGCTTACACAGACTACAACTTGCTTATTCGTGTTAAAATGCGCGCACACCAGTGCAAATGCACTTACAACACTTTAAACTGCCATATACATACTTACTCCGGCTTAAACGTGCACACTCACACTTACACGTGTGCATACTGTCTTACTCAGGTTTACAGGTGTGCACACACACACACGCATACCCGCTCAGCAAGAAACGTTGGTGTTATTCATGGCATACACCTTCCATTTCTTGCCTTTACCTAGCCTACCTGTTGACACACCTCTTTCAATGATGTGTAAATGACAGCTGACACATACCACTCTGCTCCAATGAGCTTCCCTTCTTTCATACATACCCCACTCGTGATGTCACCTATCTTCTACTCTGTTACTCCCCTTATCCTACTCCTACACTCCACTGACTGTGCTCATTTGCTATGTAAATCTGCGCTTCACTATCCTAACCCTCCTTTGCATAGGATTGCCTACTAATGCTTGGTTACATCTCTTAGACTGTGCTTCCCCCCTTAGCAACCTCTACTCGGTGGCCATGTTGTCTTCAGCCTGCCATTCCCTTGCATTGTAAATTAACAATTTAAATAAAATCCACATTTGTGGGTTTTAATTTTTATTTTTCTGTTTTTTAGAGTGCAGCCCATTTGCGCGGTGCTTCCTGCACTGGATGCAACCTTTATTTGGAGCTGTCACGGCTCCGTTTTGCTATTTGCAGAACGGTACTCAGTTGTCAACTGAGTACATTTCTGCAGATAACACTGCTCTTACTCGGACAGGTTCGGGTTTCCTGAATCGCAAATCTACCTCATTTGCATGCCTTTCACCTGCAGTTGAGGTAATTTGCATAACCCGGCCCTGTCCGTGTAAGAGCCGTTTTAGGAGATCTCTTGCACGCCCCTGCAGGCTGTTCCTGGATCGCTCGTCGGACATGATGGCTGCATGGAGTCTTACTCTACTCTACTCTTAGACTCCGTGCAAGCCATCGTGAATCCATCCCAAACTATGGACATGGGAAAGAAAAAGAGATTTAATGTGGTGTAATATCTATGCAAAGGAGAAAGCAAAACTAATTAATACATAAAGAGCAGCACCAAAGATATTTGAATAAAAATACAGGCAAATTAATCCAGACATGGAAAACTACAATACAAAAAATAAGAAGACGAAGAGGAAAAGTATAAAAGGAGATTTACTAAAGAGGGTGGGTTGGGAGGATGGCCTAAAGGTTAAGGTGTTTGCCTTACAAACACAAGGTACAGGGTTTGAATCTCACAAGGAATAATTGTCTAAGCTTAAAATGGCTCACAAGGCAGTTAGCCTAGTACTAATCTATGAATATATTAGTAATGGAGACGTCAAGGAATTAGAAGCTGAGGTTATTGAGTACCTGCAAAGTGAAGGATTCAGTATAGAAAATCTAGTTCAGACAGCATCACAACAGGATAGAGTGATGGGCATCCAAATTAAGGGGAAACCAGTGGAACAGGAAGTAATTGTTCAGGTGTCATGTGAAGATGTTTTGGAGACTTCCATAGGATAACCAGTATAAATGTTCACTTGAAGCTAGACAGCAAGGGAAGGAACAGGAAACTGTGGAAACTCTGACGTAGTCAATGTTGAGGAGTGATATGCCAGTGAGTGCCCATATGAGCACAGGATAAAATTGAAGAGAATGTGTCACAGGAAGATGCTATAAAACTTTCTATAGAATGCCCACAGGAAATGGAAAACAAAAAATGTGCCCCCAGTTTAGAAGAAAATGAGCTAAGAGAAGAGTTGCTTGATTTAATAGAGACAGATATACATATTAAGATCAATGAAAGAAATCTACAGCTCATGTTGCCCCTGGTAGGTTACCCTGGGCTGCAGAAGGTTAATAAAACCCCAAAACTCAGAAGTCTGATAAACAAACACAGTAATTAGGACTGTCCATAGAGCTCCATGTGATATAATAGAAGTAAACAGAATATATTACTGCTCTGCAAAATTAATAACTGATAAAGTTCTACCAAAAGAATACAGGGTAGTGGGGGGAAGGAAGGAGAGAAATCGAATGGAAGATTCTGAAGTTATCAGAGATGAAAGCGCTAAACCTGTGGATTAAAAAAATGGAAATTGTCTTCTTTCAAGAGTGATTTTTTTCTCCCGGTGCCTTTTGTAATTTCTGGAAGTGAAATGCAACAGAAGAAGAGGATGAGGCTAATGGGAAAGAAGAGGAAGAACTGAACATTAGGTAGGCTTTATGCAGAAGCAGAGCCATGTATTTTTGAGATGATTTTTTAAAGAAGCTTTGAAGTGAGTTAGGCCAGGCATAGACCTGGTAGCTAGAGGTAGTGAATTCCATAGTGTAGAGACAGAGTATGACTACAGAGAGTGACCTGGTTTTCTTGTAGGTTTTGAGATAGCTAAGAGATTTTTGTCTTCTGATCATAGGGATCAGTTTGGTATGTAAGGTGTGACTAGATTGGCAAGTGCAGGGCAGGCAGTAAGCTTGAAATAAGGTGTGCACGGTGGATAGCTGAATAAAGGCATGTTGGCTGGGAAGTTCAAACCAGTTTAGTTCTAGTAGAGGCTTATAGTGGTGTGTGTGATATTTAGAGTTTATGCATCTTGCTTACGGTAGAAGTTTGTAAGTTAGTTAGGATAAAACCACTGTAAAGAAGGGAGGGAAGTAAAAATGGTTTTACAAGGGTAGTTTTGGTTGCTGCAGTAAAGAAATGCTTGCTTCTATATAAGAGTCCCATTTTTGATAAGTTTTCTTTACATTTTGCTGTATATGGGGGCGAATGAAAGTTTATTGCCAATGATAACTCCTAGAAGTTTGATTTTCTGAAGTATTTCCTTGACAGTGTTGTCAGATATAAGGAAGTTGAAAAGATCAGTGACAGGGGAGGTGTTTTTGGGGTGAAAGAATACTAGTTTAGTCTTTGGATTAAGAAAGAGTTGGGCATTTCTTAGCCAGGATTCAACTGCAGTTAAGGACTGTTGAGTTTTTGAAAGTAGTTCTGGTAGTGATTGAACTGTACAGATTATGATGGATCCATCAGCGTATTGAAAGAGGGTTCCAGGGTGAGAGGCAGTATGTAGGTTGTTTGTGAAAATGTTGAAGAGTAGGGGTCCAATGATGGAGCCTTGATGGACTCCAGTAGGGTTGTGCAGAAAGGGCAACAGTTCATTGGATCATTTCACAGCTTGTTTATGATCCTTGAGGTAGCTCTGAAACCATTTTACTGTGTTACCTGAGAAGCTTAAGTTAGACAGTGTGTTCAATAGTAAGGGGTGAGACACTTTGTCAAAGGCCATGGAAAAATCAAGAAAAACTGAGGCTCTATAGCATCCTGCATCTCTGGCCTTGTTCACAGTGTCTGTAAAGGATAATAGAGCTGTAGCTGTGCTGTGGCTGGGTCAGAAGCCATGTTGGATTTTGATTAAAACATCGTTTTGCAGTAAGTATTGCATTACCTGTTGATGGATACCTCTCTTGAGAATTTTGGATATGGGTGACAAGATGGATACAGGACGGAAATTGGATGGTTGAAAAGAGTTGCCTCCTTTATGGATATGGATGATGTGAGATTGTTTCCATATGATAGGTACTTCTGATTCAGATAAAGACCTATTTATAAGGATACTGATTGGGCAGGCGATTGAGATGGCGGCCAGTTTGAAGTAGTGTGGTGGAAGATTATCAGCTGAGGTGGAGTAGGGTTTTAGTTTTTGTAGTAGTTTCTTAATGGTGTCAGTGGGTATGGGCCAAAATGAGAATTGGGTTTGTATGACATTTTGTTGAGTGGGGGTTATTTATGACCAGGCTAGAAGTAGTTTATGGTCTAGGGTTAGTGTCTGAATAGGTTGAAGGGTGGGGGCAGTCCAGCATTAGGTGTGTTAGTAGGTATGATATTGATTTTATGAAGTGTTTGGTAAAGTTTTTGGCTATTTGTGATGGAGTGGTATCAGGTGATAGGGTGTGCTCTCTGTTTGTTCCAGGGTTAAGTAGAGAAGATATGGAAGATATGGAGTGCCAAAATTTATTGGGGTTGATTTTATGATGGAGTTGAAGCTAGGATTAGTACGACTTCTTATCTATGTTGATTAGTTTTGTCATTTTGTTACATAGTGTTTTGAAATTTACATGATTTTGTTTATTTCTGTTTAGTTTCCAGGTTATCCAGGCTATGTCCCTTTGCTTCATCAGGTGTTTACATTCCTTAGAGAGACATGATGCTGAGTTCTTTTTTGAGTCTTTTCAAATGAATGGGAGCTAGTGTATTAGGTATGTGAAGAAAGGCATTATTAAAGTATAGTACATCATCATTAAAGGATAGTTGT
Organism: Protopterus annectens; assembly: GCF_019279795.1. Lineage (NCBI taxonomy): Eukaryota > Metazoa > Chordata > Ceratodontiformes > Protopteridae > Protopterus > Protopterus annectens. The sequence continues at coordinate 1,123,184,793 of NC_056744.1, forward strand.
TTAAGGGGTGGCCAGTCTGTTTCACATAGGTGATTGTTGAATTTATGCTGTCAAAAATTAGTTGAGTTCCTAACTGATTTTACAGTGTGCAGTTTTAGTTGTCTGGTGTTTATTCTAAGGAAATAAGCTGGCAGATGATTGCTCAGGGAGCTAGACAGTGTACTGGAAGAGGAGTAGTTGATGGGGTGGGATACTAAGATCCAGTCTAGGGTGGATTGGCAGTTGAGATCTTTGCTGTATCTTGTTGGAGTATTGATAAGCTGAGAAAGACCATACAGATTTATACTATTTGTGGGGGAGTTGGAAGCTATGGTTTGCCAATCTATATTTACATCTCCTAAGATTATTGTTTCAAGGTTGGGATGTCCGGGATAAAACATTTTCCAAAACTGGTTTATTGTGACCTGGTGGAATATATATTAGTATTATGCAAATCCTTTTTGATGTGTTGAGGTTCAAAAAAGAGATTACTACTTCAGCATTAGAAAAGATAAGCATATTGTTGGTGTGTGGGGGGTGGGTTGTTGAATGTAGAACATTATAGAAGGGCTTTCCCACCCCCCCTTTTTTAGATCTACCTCTTCTGGTTATTGCAAAGTTTGCAGATATTATTTCTGAGTCTTTTACATTAGGGTGTAGCCATGTTTCTGTAAGGGCTAGTATGTCAAGTTTATTTTGATCAATCCAGGCCTGCAGTGGGGCTATTTTATTACATATACTTCTAAGGTTCAGTGCAAGTATGTTTAAGTCTTTGGGGTTACTCTTGTGGTTATGATTAGAGGATGGGCCTGGGTTAGGATGCATGTCCCCACATTTGAGAAGAAAGGTAATCAAGAATGAGCAACATGGGAAGTGTTTTTTATACATAGGTGATGGTGTCAACTGGGGTTTCACAGGAGGTGAGGAGGCCAATCTGTGGCTTGAATAATATGGGAGGGTATAGGAGAAAATCTGGGAGGAGATATTTGAGAAGCTGTGTTGTTTATTGAGGAGATGGTTGGAGGAGGTTGTTGATGTGTATTGATGTGTTGGGGTTATGCGAAGATATAGCTGTAGCAAGGTTGATAATTAAAAGAAGTTAGGCAGGTTACAAGGAGCATGTCAACTGTGATGGTGGGTTTAAAAACAGTAAAAGTGGTATTTATGTGTTAGAATGTACTATCGGATGTAAGTAGAGATTTACATTATCGAGTGATATGTGAGAACCTTAAGGTAACTTTGGAAATGTTTTCACTTCAGGTTGGACTTAGACAACATGGTTAGGTGTTTTGCCTTGTTGTTTATGATAAGGAGGGGTTGGGGAAATGTTATTAGTCAGTAGTAAAATTATGGTGCAATGTTAGTTTGATGTGTGTATAGTAGAAAAGAAGAAGGTGGTAAGCCTGGATTTACCGTAAGATAGTCTGAGGCAGTGATTGTATTGTGATGGTGAAGCAGAGTAAGAAGCCAAGAAGTATAGTAGTGAGGATAAGAATTCAAGGTGATGGATGTAAGGGAAAGTAGATAAGTTTGCTTAAATACAATAGGTAAGGTGTGAATGAAATGTGGGTGTGGACATAACTGGGTCATAAGAATAATGGGGAGTGGTTTGCTTGGGATATGAGTAGAGGTGTTGGGGAAGATGGGATATGGAGGCAGGGAAATGGAGTGAGTGGAGCAAACTGAGTGGGAAGACCCCCCCCAGATGGTTTATCACCAAAAACAATCAATGAGGTAGAATGTTCATAAATACAACAGCAAGGTCTCTGAACTCTAAATACCTGACTTGAGTAACAGCATTTAATTTTATGGTTATGGGTTTTTCCGGATCTTTGCAAGGATCTGTTACACTGACAGAAGTAAAATGCTAAATTGTTAATTTCACTTCACCTTCAGCAGTAAAAGGCCTGTGAGTGAGGGTGAGTAAATTTAAACCAAAAGATGAAAGGTTAATATTGGTGGCCCAAGATAGTGGGGTATGTACATGCTGGTTTAGAAAGTCCATTGAACATGTGGACGAAACAGACAAATGTACTTTTTGTAAAACAGAATTGGAAACAGTTGCACACCTCATTGCTGGTTGTGACATACCAATGGCAGAAGGATTGTATACTGAAAGGCTTAATAATGTGGCAATACTGTTGCACTGGGGATTGTGGAAACATTGTGGTACTAAAGTGGCTGAAAAACACTGGAAACACGAGCCACAAAGCATCATCAAAAATAATGAAGTCTACATCACATGGGATCACATTACTAACAGTTCAAAATATAGATGCTAGAAAACCAGATATAGTGGTCCATGAAAAGAAGACAAAAGTAGCATTGATCATTGAAATCACCACACCCAGTGACTACAGTGTCTTGCATACAGAGAAACACAAAGTTACAAAATATCAGGATTTGCAGGCAGAAATGAGAGCAATTTGGAAGAAAGATACCAATACAGTTCCAATAGTAGTAGGAGCAATGGGTCTTATAAAAAAGAATCTACAATTGTATTTAGATATGTTACTAATACATGCAACTGTATGAATTACAGAAGGAGTCATTACTAGGCACATTGTGGGTGCTGCGAAGAGCACTTCTGGCTGGCATCAAAGATTGAAACAATACTAATTTCATGAACTTTAATCATACTTTGGCTTAGGAATGGGGTCCATTCCCGTCATGGTACTAGAAACCAAGAAGATTTGGAGAAATTAAAAAGGGCTCCAAAATCAGCATCTTGGCCTCCATTGTAAAAAGTAATTAGAATAAACTAGTTTACTTCCTCTGTAAACTGAAATGTCCTTTTTTGGCACTGCTACCAACAATGCTAAATAGGTGTTCTAAATCTGAAGTACCACTTTACTAAGATGATCTTTCAACCCCATCACTTATTTACATTGTAGAAATAAATTCTTGTCAAAGTCCTTCATGAATTTCAGATGATACTTGTTCCCACATAGTCTCCATGTATTTTCTGTTTATGATTATCTAGTCATTTCTTGGAGAGAATGGAAGGCTATAAATGCACTCTACCATCTTTTCATGTCACTTGAGATGTGTCTCGGTCAATTAATTTACTCTATTTCTACTTGTAAATTGCATTCTTTAAACTTGAGTGACAAATTTCACTGATCTGTAATGGAAATAGTCTCTGGTATTTCCAGATATTCTAATATTATTTCTGTATAACCAATTCTATAAATCATTTGGTTTCTGTTGCTGCTTCTGACATAGATGCTGTAGTTTTGAAGATTTATGGTGGTTCTCAAATTTGAATACCTCTCAAATTAAACCTACAAGTTTCAGAATTTTCCTTTATCTGATATATACTGGCTGCATGGTAGGTGTCTATGTCTCAGTCAAAAACAAATAATTGTTCAAAAAGCATATGTAACTTGTCATTTGTCATTGTTTCCTTGCATTTGGTGATTAAATCAGAATCTTCACTATTAGTCATTATGAATAACTAAATTGTAGAATAAAAACTATACAATTCTATATGTTGCCATCATGTTCTTGAACTGGCCATACTCCCATATGTAGCATTTACTGAAATTAGTAAAGAACTGGTACAAGGCAAAACATTGTAGATTCTAAATTAAAATGAAACATAGCTTAACAGATGGTTGCCTGATGCTTTATTATCCCAAAAAACATGATTTTGTTTCATTTAGCACTGTAAAATAGTTATTCTTTCTAAAAAATCAAAAATATTTGTTTATAATTGGAAATCCAGATTCATACTTTATGTGCCATTTTAGCATGCCTGCAATTTTCCTAAATGTTGCTTTATTATACCTGCCGCTAATATCTAAGTAATTCTCTTTTTGGTATGCATCCCATTAGTGAGTACTAACCTTTGGGATCATTGTCACAGCTAATAACCTCTTCTGAGATTCACCATAATACTGCGACACATCAGTTTGCAGACTGTTTTCATTTAGTCAGACTTTTACCTTTTGAGCTAGATCCATGTCTATTCCCACAAAATGGGTGGTAAGTTGTCCTAGTGACAGCCAGGTAACACCAGATACTGGAATCAATTTAGATTATATTGAAAAAGAACTGCACAAACTGGATCCAAACAAAGTGCAGGGAGGAGACAGAATTAATAACAATGACCTGAGAACACTTCAGCAAGAACTTACAGTACCATTATATTTATTATTCACTAGGTCATATAAATATGGGGAGATTCCTCAAGAACGAAGACATGCGCTTATTAAACCTGTCTTTAAGGGAAAGGGGAGTAGGACAAACCCAGAGACATACAGACCCTTAAGTTTACTGTCATTTTGTGGAAAAATAATGGAGAAGGTAATATTGGATAAGTTATTGTCAGAACTGGATAGGTTGGGACTTGAAACCATATATCAGCATGCATATGTTGAAAACAGATTTATTGCCACCTGTACATGATGTTCTATAACAATATAATAGCAGCCATGAATGAAAAACCATGCTGTGATGTAATTTATATAGATTTAACTTCAGCATTTGACAGGATCATACACATAACACTGATCAATAAATTAGTACAACTAGGTATTGATGTACTTTTGATAAGATGGATAGCTGCATGGCTTACAAATGGGACATGGCAAGTATCATACAGCAACTGGACAGGCGAAATCCTTGGTTACAGTTAGGGTGTCCCACAGGGCTCTGTCCTAGGCCTTTACTTGTTTAGATTGTATCTTTCATACCTAACATTTTCATCTGAGGTGTTCTACAGTCTATATGCAGACAACCTGAAATGGGGTAAACTGATTACATGTGTTACAGATAAGGCATGTCTGCAAAATAACTTGATTAAATTAACCATTTGGACACAGAAGAATAATATGCTGATAAATACATGAAAAACTAAGCATATGAGATTTGGTAGGCATAAATTGAAAGGTGAATATTTAATATAGCACACAGTGATTAAAACTGTAGACTCATTTAAGGTCCTGAATATATGGGTAGATTCAGCTATGCATTTTTCTAATCATATCAGCCAATTGGTTAATGATAGTTATAGAACTATAGGTTGTATAAAAGATTTATAAAGTCTAGGAAATCAAAAATAATGAAGTCATTGTTTGTTAGTTACATTACACCCAAACTTGAGTATGGAATAACAATATGTAAACCCTATAAGAAAACAAGCATGAGTAAACTGGAAAGACCACAACAGAGATATACCAAGCGTATCCGGGTCTATGTCAAATAAATGAATGCTTGAAATGCCAAACGTCATATGGTCGTGACCATATGCTCGACATTTCAAGTGTTCGAAGGTTGACTTCAACAGTGCAGAATGAGAAATTTCCCTTTTCTGCACTGAAGTGCGGTGTCGGAGTTGGTATATTTAAGTAGGGGGGTCTGGGGGAGCAGGGAGGCTTGCCCACCTGCTCCCACCGTTAAGGTATGTTTTTTTTTTTTTTTTTTTTTATTATATATTCGAACTTTCAGATATCGACCATATGGTCTCGAACATATGGTATTCGACATTTTTGAAGTTCGAATATATAACACAGAACCGGGTATCCATGGATGTGAAAATGTTAAGTTATTACGAAAAACTAAAATATCTGAACTTGTACAGTGTCTCTTACAGATGTCCAAGAGGAGATCTTATTCAAGCATATAGGGCATTCAGTGAAAAATACCTCTGGGAATGTTTGGGGTTAACAGAAAGTACTAGAGAATCAACTGACTACCTATGTAGAAGATTCTATAGGAATGAGAAGTGTTCTAATAGGTTCTCTGACAGAGCAGCTGATGCATGGAACAGACTACCAAATTACATTAAAGCAAGTACTCGTTTAGGTATTTTTAAGAACAGCCTGGATACTTATTATAGGAAGAAGTGTTTTGATATATTGTTAAGCTAGAATTGCCTGAAATATTTGTATGTATGCATGTATGTATTCCTGGCCTACCCACCTAAATCTCAACTGACACTGATGGCTGCAAGTTTCCATGCACACGTTACTTATCAGTTGGTCGCATACCCTGCAAGTTTCCTTACTTAGAGGCCACTTGCCCCAGCAAGCTGAATATCCCGAATACAATAAGAATGCTAGCTCTAGCAGATAAATCAGGGAGCAGTCACAAATACAATATAAATCAACTTCTAGATGCATCCCTAATCCATGAAGGTAAGTGTATGATAACAATTTTTTTATTAAAATGCAAATAAAATTCACAAGCTTGTAACAGCTTTTACTCAGCACTTTTTTAAGTGTTTTCAGTACTTGTAAACACCAGTGTCTTGAAGCTGATTTTGAACGTGAATATTGTGAGCCACTAAATATCCTGTTTATCGTTATTACCACTACCACCGTCATCATCATCATCACTCAACAAGCTGCTTAACGTGGTCTACCAACTCTTCACTCTTTTCCTCACCCCTTCCTTTTATATCTTACATAACGGGACTTCTCTTAATATGATTTTTATAGCTGTGTAAAATCCTTACATGTATCACTGAGATACAGTCCCAACACCCCCATCCCAAAGAAACAATCATTTCCTTTTGGTCAATTCCTCATGTTTGAACATGGACCTGGCACACTTAGTGAACATATTTCTAAATTACCTCTTAATAGCCCTCTTTGTTTTTCCATGTGGATTTATTTTGCCCTCCCTTTTCCTGACGCAAATAGGTACAGTCTAGGGGCGAGTAATACATATCATTGTGCACTTATAACTAAATGCACCCAGCACATTACCGTACTGCAGTATAAAGGAACACATTTAATTTTCATATATCATTCCTCATCTGAATAAGCAAAACATCTAGTAATGATTTTTTGTTTCAAGTACTGCAACAGACAGAAGGACATTAAATCATCCCATCACGTCTCTCAAACTTTTCATGTGGTTGGTTGAGTCCTCCAGACAGTATCGCAATGTGTGCTTTGACTTGCTTAAGACCAGAACAAATAGAAATAAATGTTAACTGTGCTGCAGTCAAGCAAAATACAGGATATGATATAGTTTGCATCCCCATTATTTTTTTAAAGGACTATGTCGTGTATTAGTGGTGGGTCTTCTTCCTTTTCTTTTTATGTTTTACATAATGCATTTTCATCTAAATCCCCCATCTACCACTTTTCTTAATTTGAGTTTTCAGTGGTCCCCAAAACCCAAGGATTTGTCACTTTCCCCCTGCTGATATTATCTTCCTGGAAGCCCTGATATTTTCACACCTATGAAATTAGTTTATAGTTATTTCCGTGTAACTATTCTCTCATTGTACTGTCTAAAAACTAGGCCTATCAGTGACCCTAACTGAGACTTGTGCTTCCCTTATAACCATTGACATACAGGTTGCACCTGTGCATACATGTTTATTCAGAATGAAACATATATGTCCTTTCTTATTTGATCTGTTCTCCTGCTTCCTAGCCACAGCAAGAAGGTACTTCCTAGTCAAAATTTGTGTTTCTGTACTAGTGACCTTATTTGTTTAACTTTATCACTGCTCGGTATTTTATTAAGTCTAACATGTACATTCTATAAATATTCTAAAAATAACTCACACTCTGGAGTTCGTAAAAAAATGATATCCTCTGTGCTGGTCTTTTTTTATTAAGCTCATTTAAAATATCTACTGGAATGTATTGCACAATAACATCTTTATGCATAGCTTTAGTCTTAGCATCTGATGTTTCTCAGTCCAGCAACATTTGCATTATGATTGAAATTTTATAAATAACATGACAGCCATCTAAAGGCATACTAGCAACTATTCCAGTTACATGGAAGTCTTTAGTACTGACCATAAAATCCACCCTCCATTGTGGGTGCATGAATCTGACAACTTCTTTGGGGGTGTGTCTCTTTCATCCCAGCCCTGCTTCATTATTAATGTTCTGATATGTGTTTTTACTGCAGTAATATACACAGTTTGGTCTTGACTTTTGTTACATCAGAAACCTGCAGCAGCTTCACTTGAGGTCTGTGGTAACTTCCCAGAACTATAAACCCTGCGCATATTTTGATTGGTTAGGCTAGTTCATTCAACTGTCTTGAAGATATGAAGGTAACAAACATATGTGTCAGTCTTAAACCCCATGAGCACAAAGTGAGTTTGTAACTGCTGTAACAATCGCACGTTGTAACTGCTGCAACAATTGCTCAAAGTGCACAAAGGTTGGAATTTTAGTAATTCATAAAAAGAAGATTTCTAATATAATTCTGTGGCTGCTATCAGTTGGTGAGAATCCACTTTTGAACTTATTCAATCCTAAAGTCTCTACTTATAGAAATCTGACCCATCATTCGATTACTGAAAAAGATAATCTAATTAAAAAATTATATTTTACACACACACACACACATATATATATATATATATATATATATATATATATATATATATATATATATATATATATATAAACTTGAGACAACAGTACATACATTTAAAAGACTGTAATGGCAAAAATGCAGCTTCTCTGCATGCCTTGAATTGGGTATTATACCTAGGGGCTTATGAATTACTAAAATGCTGACCAATGGTAATAAATGCCTGGAGCTGCTGAAGAAGTGGCAAGAACTCAACCTACAATTGAGTTTTAATTATACGAGACTTATGAATGAATTCTTTATACCTACTAAGACTGAATTGGTAACATTGATTGAGAAATCCAAAAATGATATCATTAATTCAACTTCCATTAATAGTGTTATATCTGAATACCAATGTATGCTTGAGAGACTAGAGGTTTTTGAAAATAAACTAATTGCCTCTAAGAAAAGGAATATTGTTCGTGACTTTAATGACTTTGCGAATTGGAACATTTTTCAATGGCCCAGGACTAATGCCTATCATAATGACAGTAGCCATAATTCTCCTAAAAGCAGCAGCAGTCAATGTCTCCACCATTTGAACTCTAACAACAACACTGTCCTGGGAGAAACTACTGTAGATAATATGGCTCCACCTAGATCTTCAGACATACAACCCTTACTTGTGGGCTCGTCGGCATCTGAACTGGATGTTTTTTCATTCCCTGATTGCATGAAGAACAAAATGACATCTAGTTCAGCCACAGATATTATAAACAATACAACTTAAATTGATTCATCTCTTTTGGAAAAAGGAACACCAAAATGGAGTGAAGAGATGCCCACTACCTCTTTTAGTTTTTTAGAGGCATGCCAACAACCGAATCAACAGATTCAACAGCTGTTACAACTCCATCTTCCTTTCCAGGTTCTACCGACCACAAGATCAAAAAGTCAAACCAGAGGAAGGAATGGGAAATGAAAGAACAACTAGCCACACCGACATGGATGGGATGCCTAACCTTCACACAGGTAGGACCACAGGTGACAAGAAGAAAAAACACCAAGAATTAATAGAAGTAAGACATACTGTTTGACATTTATCAAAAGTTGTTTTTAGTAATGTAGAGTTGAGAGTTCTTGATAAAGGATTATCCTTTATTCCATCTGTAAATGGTAATTTGAAAGATATGGTATCTGAATTAAGAATGTTTGTGAGAAATCTAGATTTAAAATGTATGTTTAAAAATAATGTTGCTCATTTGGATAACGCACTAGCACTTTTATCCCTAATAGTACAATAACAATTAAGGCTTTTTATAATATGTGTGAGAATGAACTGTATAAGCTGTTTTTTGAACAAAACAATAAGAAGTTTTTTTTTTTTTTATTTAGACTTAGAAGACCATGAAGATTTAAAATTGTTGATTCAAACAGATAAAGAGATGACATAATTATAAAGCAAGCAGATAAGGGTGGCAAAACAGTCATTATGAATTATGAATGTTTATGTGGGCTGGATGCTTACACTGCTTTCTGATGAATGCACATTTAAGAAGATTAACAAAATAGAAGTAAACAGAACTATATATGCCCTCAAAACATTTTTATATCATTTGCTAATGGAGAGTTCTATTACTTCTGAACTTTACAGTTTTTTGTATATAGAAAATCCTGTGATTCCCATTATATATGTGCTCCCTAAGATTCATAAGAACCCACAGTCATCACCAATAAGACCCATTGTGTCTGGAAGTAGATTGGTAACTACTGCTCTGTCTAAATATGAGTTATGTAATTTGTTGAAATATAGTAAAAGCTGTATAAAAGACACAAATGATTTCTTATCTGTGTTGCATATATGGATTAATAATAATAAGCTAGGTAGGTTGTGGCTTGTTACCTTAGACATTAAATCATTATTTACCATTATTCCAAATGAAATAGGTATGCAATATGTTAGAGAGTTTTTATTTGAGCATAGTGATTTTTCTAATAGTAAAATAGAATTGATTTGTTCTATGTTAGATAAAGTTCTTTGCAGTAATGTTTTTCCTGTTTAGGACCAATTTTACCATCAATGTTCAGGTGTTGCCATGGGCACACCTGTCGCTAATAGCTATGCTAACCTAGTATTAGCTAAATGGGAAGAAGTCTATATTTTCAGCAATGAGAATAATTTATATCACATAGAATATGCCTTTTATAAAAGATTTGTGGATGACTTCTTCCTCCTTTGAAAGGGAGATGAACAGTCTTTACATAGTTTTGTTGAATATTTACAGACAACAACACTTTTTTTTTATCTTTTGAATTAAAATATTCTGAATGTAATATTATTTTTTGGATGTTAACATTACATATAGTAATTATAAGTTTGATACTTCTATTTATAAAAAGAATGTACAGGCCACACGCTATGTATATGCCAACATCATGCATCCAAGGCATATTTTTAGAGGGATAGTAAGAAGTCAGCTACTTAGGACTAGCAGATTAAACACAACTGTTGAAGGGTTTAATAGAGAAGTAGATGCTTTAGTTCATGATTTTGCTTTAAGAAAATATAATACCAAAATTATTAATGATGGTATATTATTCATAAATTCTGAAAGAGTAAATGTAGGTAAACCGTACTTATTAGATATATATTAGAGAATGGACCTACCACTGGTAACCCTGATTGGTCTGTTAGGTATATTACAAAGTACAATACAAATACTACACAAGCTCAAAAGATTATTGAAAGAAATTGAGACATTCTAACATCTGATAATGAAGTTAAACAATTTGTAGGTGATAATCCCTGTTTTGTGTTTAAGAAAGAAATTTGAAGCAACAGTTACGTTATAAGGATTTTGCCCTCTCTAATAATACTAAGGCCACTTCTGTTAATAATAGACATCAGAAAATGCCATGCTACAATGTGTCTTTTGTAAATTTACTAATCCGTCTAATGAATTTATTCATCCTATTTCAAAGAAAAAAATTAATTTTTAATGTACGTATATGCGACTTGTTTTACTGGGAATGTGGTTTATCTAGCAAATTGTGAAAAATGTATGTCATTTTATATAGGTAAAACTAATCAGAAGTTGAAAGATAGAATTGCTTCACATTTGTCAGATATACATAGATGCAATGAAACAAATTCATTATTTAAGCATATTAATGCTTGTGGCATGGAACATACATTTAAATTTAGAGTTTTAGCTAAAGTCTCTGTTGGCATTAGGGAAGGTGACTTGAATAACAGAGCTGAGATTGAAGAATACAAATGGATAAATTATTTTAGAGCAGACCACCCACCAGGGTTGAATAGTCAAAATAGCATTAAACCACTATTAAAAGAGAGACAAACATATGTTAAATAACATTTATATGTTATATATACTGTACAAACTCAACAACAGAAGGAAGAAACTGTTGCAGAAGAGAGTAAATTCTCATGAGTGGAGGAGCTCTGGTCAGCCTCAGTAAGAAGCTGAGATCCCTTATAAGATCCTCCAAAGCTAGCTATGAAAACAAAATTGCCACTGATTCTAAGGACAACCACAATGCATTCTATAGCTATGTCAAGAATCTCAATGTCAGCACCCAGATCTGCTCTGAGTTACAACATAACGGCAGGAAAATTACAGAACCAACGGATATTGCCAACATACTGGCAGATAGATTCAGTGCTAAGTTTACCCCCCCTCACCCCCTAAAGGGCCTATATCTATACAGGCAGAATGCAGACTCCCTGTAATCACAACTGTGCAGGTAAAAGCTGCACTCTCTAAAGACAAAAACACAGCATCCATGGGACCGGACAACATCCCAGGCTGTGCTTTACATAAACTTCAGAACGAACTGGCTTGCCACCTAAGCACCATGTTCAATCATAGCCTCACATCAGGCTTTGTGCCCACTGAATGGCGCACATCATCAGTTATCCTACTCCACAAAGGGGGAGCGACCACTGAACCCCAGAACTATCGCCCTATTAGCCTAATGAGCCTGGTCTGCGAGGCCATGGAATGTATCATCACGGAACTCATACACAAAGACATTGGTAACCTCCAAACTCTGAACCCCACCCAGTTTGGGTTTGTGAAAGGCAGATCATGCCTCATGAACCTGATCAACTTCTTTGAGGCAGTCACCAAAGCCATAGACGAGGGTAAGGTGGTTCACACAGCCTGTCTTGACCTCACCAAGGCTTTTGAGACCATCCCCCATTCTGGAATTATAGCTAAACTCACAAAACTAAGTATAAATCCCTATGTCACAAGATGGGTTGCCAACTGGCTCACTGACAGAACCCACACTGTAAAAGTTGCAGACTCCAACTCTGACTTCAAACCAGTGACAAGTGAAGTACCACAGGGTTCAGTCCTGGGACCTCTCCTGTTTGATATCTACTTCTCTAACATAGAAGACCTTTGGCTAACAAAATTCACAGATAACTGCAAACTAGGTGCCATAGTCAAGTCCTCAAATGATGCGGACATCCTACAGAAGGGCCTCACTGAGACAGATGCCTGGTGTCAGAGCCATGGCCTCAAACTCAATGCCAAAAAGTACATTGTCATCCCCTTTGATAAAAACTCTGTACCGATGAACTACCACATAGGCGGCAGTCTATTTAATGCTGAATGTGTGATAAGAGACCTTGGGACCCAGGTGGGCAGTAGTCTCTCCTTTGATAATCACATTGCCACAGCAGTCAGGAAATCCTACCACGTGGCACACCTCATCACAAAAAGGTTCTCATCCAGGAAAAAAGGAGGACATTGTCCCCCTCTACTTGACACTCATTAGACCCATTATAGAGTACAATGCCCCTTTTGGAATGTACTTCACAAGATATCTGCAGCAGCTGGAAAGACCACAGAAGTACCTCACAAAGAGGATTACTGGCCTCAAACAGATGCCCTACACTGACCATCTCAAAAAACTCCAGCTCTACTCAGTAGCATATCGCCTACTCCAAGGTGATCTCTGCCTAACATATAAAGCTATGTCAAACCAGAGCTGTTGGACATGCTACACCTAAAGAAATTCCAATCCCTCCGAGCTACATGCTCTAGGGACCTAAACCTTGTCACCACAATAAACAGGACATTCTGGAGGGATAGATTCCTGTCCCAGAGACTTCCCATACTCTGGACAAGCTACCCATCAATGTCATGCAAAGTTCCTCATTAGCACTCTTCAAAAAAATCTTGATTAGTGGATGGGAAATAGAAAATACACCTGGGGATCACTTCTGTGGCTCTGCTCGACAGGGGCACAAGAAAATAATTTTCTTGGGTGGCGTAAGCCAGAGAACCTTATTGGCTAGGCTTACTTAAGCCCTTGGGCCGATAGCCTAGTACCTACCTATGAACCTATGAACCTATGTACATTTTTATATATGCATATTTCTAAGTATATTTTTTACAAATCCACTTTTACATGTTAGATTTTTATAAGTAACACTTACTATATATTTACAAATAGTATTTAGAGGTTGTATCTCTTTAAATGCCTGAACTGATAATTAGTACTCTTAGACGTTATTGATTCTTCAATTTTTCGTTTTATGGCAGGTATTTTAAATTGTATATATTAATGGGGTTGTAGCAGTTGCTCCTTTTTTACACTGAGGAAGAGTCCTGTGAAACTTGAAAGCTTCTTGTTTTATTTAATTTTATTAAAGGATTTTGAGATGTTTCCACTGATGTTTTTCTTATGTTTTCACACATTTTGCATAACATTCATCACAGACCTGTAGCTAGGTCGTCCAACACCCTGGACAGTTTTCCAGGCTGGCAGCACAAGCTGATTTCAATAACTGTAGCACGTTCCATGCTACAGTTACCAAAAAAAAAGTACAGTGAAACAAGAACCAACCAAGGAAAGACCAAAAGATTTTAAATTATTTTACTCCAAATCATAAGAACTTTCATCATCAAACATGCAGGACTTCATGAAAAAATTTGGTAAATGTTCCCCAAGTCTTTAAATAACCCCACCCAATCACCACCAATAATTTTCTTAAAGTGATACAACATGTAAATGACTAAAATCAGTAAATTTAAACAACATAATATAAAACCATCTCATGCGCATAAGTACAAAATAAACAAACAAAAAAAATTAAAAATCATTAAATAATAATAAATAAGTCTATAATTTAGCAGATTTCATTTTAAGAAGGGGTGCAATAGGAACCACTCCATTAATACCTGTATAGTTAGTGGCATTCAAATGAAACTGCTGAAGTAGCTCCTTATATTCTATAAAGGTCTCCCATACACCACCTTAAGGTTAGGCTTGTTGACATCATGTGAATGCTAATAAATTCTTTTTTTCAGGGGATGTTCAGTCTTTTATACATAAAATGTGATATATACTGAGCATTTTGCTAAATAAACTACCCCTGAAGTATTACCGTTCCCATGTTGAAGAATCACCTTAGTTTTAAAAATATTGTCCAGGGTTAGTTTAGTAATATTTATTATGTTTGAACATTGTGTACATCTCCTGCACTTAACTTTAGCAAGCTTTGGCTTGTAAATGAAAGTTGTAACCTTCTGATTTTCCAACAAATGTTTAAAATTGCTACTTACCTTAAAAATAAATGAAGGTTTGTTGCCAAGCTTACTACAAATAGCTTCATTCCTTTTAAAAATGTTCCATTTTAATTGTGCAATACTTTTTATTTTCTCAAATCCATCTCTAAATGGAAACACAAAAGCTCTAGTAAAAACTTTGCTTTCCACTTAATCAGTTTCATCAGCAGTGTTACTTCCAAACTACCTGAAATAGTTTCCTTCACCAGTAAAGGTGAATAGAGTATAGACCTATGCTCATTGGCATAACCAAAGATGTTTTCAACCAATTTCATGGGTTATTTCTTATTGATCAGAATTTTTTTCAGATGGTCTAACTCTACTTTAAATGTGGTCTCATTTGAGATGATACAAGACAATCTAATTGCTTGCCCTTTAAACAAGATCATTTATTTATTTATTTATTGTTTGTTTGTTTAAAAGGATGCTTATGTGGAAATATGAATATGAATTGCTGAAGGTAGGCTTCCTGTAAATAGAAGTAAAAACATTCTCTTCTTTAGATAGCAACACATCTCAATAATTAACGGATTTTTGTGAGTAATGCTAGGATTATCATGCTGAGCTCCTAACTACAACCACAAGTGCAGTTTTTGCATTTTATGTTATTTTTATGTTATAATGTTTTTTTGTTTTTTAACTGGGTAAGTTGACTGCTCTAAATACCCTTTTTAGTCATGACTAGGCCACATAGGCAATTATATAAAAGAGACAATTAAAGTACTAAATGAGAGGTCATTATATACAGAAGACCAATTAGGGGTCTTTAAATACAGCAAAAATCTCAGCAGAGTTTTATATTGCTTTTGGAGCATGAACCTGCTGGATTACCAACTGGTTCTCAGATAGTTCACATTTAATCAAAATAGGGGTAGTTACCTCCACAAGGAGACCAGTCAAAAGTGGAGTCCCCCATAGATCTATGCTGGGACCTCTCCTGTTTGGCATCTACTTTTCTGAAGTGAATGCCAATAACAAATGGCTCTGGCTGACTATGTTTGCAGATTATGGTAAGCTAGGAGCAGTCATTGAATCCCCAAATGACTTAAACATCCTGCAGAAGGGTTTGTTTCAAATAAATAATTGGTGTCAATATCATGGTCTGAAACTAAGTAATAATGCATTATGGTATTCTTTGGGAAGTCATCTACCTATGGAACTACCACACTGACAATACATCACTAAGAGTTAACCCAGTTGTCCAAGATTTGGTAGCTTATGTGGACAGTGACCTAATCTTTGACCAACATGTGTCTTTTGTTGTAAGAAAGTCATTCTACATTGTACAGCTTATAAACAAAAGGATTGGGTCTAGATCTAGGGATGTCATTGTCCCCTTTCCGCAACCCTTATTAAGCTAATCATTGAATATAATGTTTCCTTTGGCATGTATCTGTCCAGACACATACAACATCTGGAACACCCAAAGAGATACCTTACTAAAAGTATGCAAGGCCTAAACAACATGTCTTACATGGACCAAAACAAACCATTGCCATTGTACTCGGCATCCTACAGACTGCTAACAGGATTCCTGTGTCTGGCATACAAGGGATCCTCTGACCCATTACTGATGGATTTACTGCACATTGGCAAGTCAAATGGCATCATAAATACTCTGTTTAGAGATATAAATCTCTTCTGCAACAAAAACAGAATGGTTTGGAGGGAGAGGAATATTTCACATTGGATAGTGCTACTGTGGAACAGACTCTCCATCCACATAAAGTTCATTCCTGTCCATTTTCAAGTGTAACTTAGTTCTATGTATGGGAAATAGATAATTTACCCCAGGACTACCCCCATACTACTAACAGACAGAGACAGCTCCTGAATGCTTCATCCCATGAATGAGTCCCTCAAATTATCTATGGTATGATTCCAGTTATTTATATTAGGGGTAATGTATAATTAGTGACCATGGAATAGGTAAGACCAACCTGTAGCCAAATATGATAGGTTACTTTGAGCACATAAAGGTAAGTTGGCTAGGCTTAAAATGGCTTACAAGGGCAGATAGCCCAGTACCTACCTATGAACCCATGAACCTATAAGACACTTTAACATTGGCTTATATGCAAAGGAGTTCAAAGCAGAAAATACAATAAAATGTACAAAAAAGCTTTTTGTAAACAAAAAAAAAAAAAAAAAGATGAAGAAATGAGGTTTCAGGTCTGCACTTGGCATTTTCAGGTACATGCACAGCTACAGCAGAGAGACCATTACAGACATCATGGTTTTGGCATGGCGGACAGGCTTATAGCTCGCATAGTTAAGTATGCACATTCGCTGGAACTCCACCAGGCACTTGTACAGTTGTTATTCATCTTTGCTTAGGTAGAGCACATTTTAGTAACAGTAAACCTATGGGCAGCAGCGTAGAATGTAATGTCAGAAATATCATTATACGAAGTACCTCTTTTATTCTTAAAGGGAGGAAAAATGCAATATTAAGGAGGTTGCTATAGGACATAATACATTTGTAGTTAGGTACACTGTGGGGGTAGGCTGCTCTCCTTGTGGTCTGAAGTAGTGATTTGGGGAAAAAAATTAGATGGGAGAAAAACAGTTTTTTAATAGTTGATGCAGCAGATACACTATCATGTCTAATATACCCATTTCTGTGATGTCTTACTGTTGGTGTTGTGCTTGAGGTTGAGAAGAGTAAGAGAGAAGTGACTTTGACTGCTACACCTAAATGCTAGCAGCAGAAGTGGTGCCATACGTAGTTTTGAGATGCAGTCCATGCAAATGCTTTTAAATGGTCCTAATGGTTATCATCATTTTCAATTTGATAGTACAGCTTTGTGTGGAAACTTTCTCAATAAAGAAATCTTACTAAGGCCTGACCAAATTAGAGTCTTAGGCGTCACAGGGCACAGCTCCTTAAAATAATGTCAATGTGGTCATCAAAAATTATTGCTTTCTTAGTAAAGACATATATTCGATTAGTACATCTAGACATTTTGACGTCATTATTATCTTGTTCAAATTCATAGTATGACCATATATCGAGTATGGACCTACTATTTTTTTTTTTTGTTGTTGTTGTTGTTCCTCTCTACTATAATGGTTTAGGCTATTTATTTCTGTTGATGAGTCCTTGATGTTGTTCTTTCTTTTACAGATGGTGGGAATGCAAATGCTGCAGCAGAGTTGGGCAGCTACTGTCTCACAGGCAAAATGATTATTTTGAGAACTGCCAACTATGGAGTCCTTAGCAGCAAAGGAGCCCAGTGTATCCAGTCATAAGAGGAAAGGGAAGGTGGCAAAGAACAGATTAGTGGCCTGGGGTAAGTAGGCATGGCAGTCAATGGAGGGCACCACAAAGGAGGTTCCATCCAAAGGAGCAGTACACAATGTGGTCACAGGTAATGAAATGTTGGGAGGTCACGTGGAAAGGTCAGACTTGGTGAGAGTTGGGGCTAGCCTAGGGGTAGGCAAGGATGGGGAGTCACTTCAGCAGCTCAGGGGGAGGGGGAGGATCGCAGAAAAGAGTGAGAGGTTTGTGGCAGAGGGTCAGCTCCATCGGACTACAGTCAGTGGGGAAGGCATCTTAGGATTGGCTATCAGGAGTTTAGGACTGTCTTAGGAAAGGTGGAGTCCCACCAGCAAAAGGTGGGTTCAGACTTTGGTATCCAGCTGGGGGATTGGTTAGCTACACAGGCATTATGTCAAGGGAAAGTAGGTGTCTTTATGGCTCCTCACATGCTGATGTCAGTTAAAGAAAAGATCAGGAAAGGGATGTTCATTGGTGTTTCTGAGTTAATTGATGCTGAGGAAGTGCAATGTTTGATGGAAATGGAAACAGTGAATAACAAAGATCTTTTAGCAGATGGATAGCTTTGGGTCAGTTAGCAGAGGGGGTAAGTTAGGCGGTGATAGAGTGGGAGTGTATTGGGCCTTTATTGTGGAGCATTGCTCATGGGTGGCATGTTAAAAGTGTGCAGGAGTGCATCCAGCCATGCAGTTGGGCCACCAAGAAGGCAATTTGGTTAATCCAGGCCCACTTTCAACCAAGATGGAAGTGTTGCCTTCTTTATTTCAGGAATGTATTCACTTCGGGGAATTTTTGTGAGAGAGGGGGCATCTTTTTAGGGTACAAGAGGAAGACAATGGGACACATTCTCCCATTAAAGTGCAAGTATTATGGCATATGCTCAAGCAATTTCCTGATTTTGGTAGTTGTGGAGGAATTAATTGATAGGTTTTCTCTAATCAAAGGTTGGAGGAGATGGATTAGTCTGTAAGAATTTGCATTCAGTGCAGGGGATGGAAAATATTTTGGAAGGTTTGGTGAAGAAGGAATGGTGGTGGGTAGGTTATTGGGCCCATTTGACAGCCCCCACCCTGACAGTTTAAGGTCTTGCCTTTAGGTTTGTTTCCTAAGAAGTCAGCTGGTGAATTTCAATTGATTCACCATTTGTCTTATCCCAAAGGAAACTCAGTTAATGATTTTATTTTGGTAAAAGATACCATGGTGAGTTATACCTCTTTGGATGATGCAGTGTGGGTTATTTGGGAGTTTAAGAATCCATGGTTACTGAAGGTGCATATTGAATCTGCATTTCGATTACTACTAGTGTGGGAGGAAGAGTGGTCATTGTTAAGCACGGTGGTTGGAAACAATTTTATTTAGATAAGGCTATGCTGATGGGATGCTGAGTACCATGTGTTACTTCTGAATAGTTTACCACTGCACTCCATTGGAGTTTGCAGCAGTCGGGTAGGCACTCTGAAGGTGGCACATTACATAGATGATTTCCTTATAGTAGGTGAGGGGTTTGAAGGAGCATTGGAGGGTATGTGAGAGTTTTGGAGGATATATGAAGAACTGGGTGTCTCATTGGCTATGCAGAAGTTGGAAGGCCCAACATGGCATTCGACTTCTTGGGCTTGCTAGTGGATGTTGAATGTGGATTGTTTACCAATTGAGAAGATAACAAGCTTGAAGGAAAAGACTAGGTGACAGACAAGGTGCAGATTAAGGATGTCATGGAGGTTTTAAAGCTTCTAAATTTTGCATGTAGGGCAATTCACCCAGATTGTACGTTTTGCAGTTCCATGGCCTTTTTGTTAAAAGGGGTAAAGCAAACATCATTGAATAAGAATTGTTAAGCTGGTGCAGACTGATGTAGCACTATAGTTGTCCTTCTTGGATCAGCTTGATGGTGTTTTTTTGACATATGGATTCGGATGGTCAAGAGGAATTGCAATTGTTTACAGAAGTGGCAGGAGGTATAGGGATGGGAGCATTTTTTGGCAGCAAATGGTTTGCAGCTCATTGGCCAACAGATTGAAAGGATGAATGGAAGAAAGATGTAGCCTCCTTGGAGTTAATGGCAATGTGGGCGTTGTCTGTGATTTGGCAGAAGCAGTTCAGGGAAAGAGGGTTATTTTTCATTTGGACAATATTGCTGTAGTGGGAATTTTACAGGCTAAGACAGCAAAGTCTGAATTGCTTTTGTTAGCATTGCGTAAGTTGTTTTTTCAGAGTTTGGTGATTAATTTTTCTTTCAAAGGTGTGCATTTAGTTGGTGCTAGGAATGGGATTGCTGACAGTTTCTCTCACTTTCAGGTTTCCAGATTCCAGTAGTTAGCTCCAGAGGCAGTGGGTGAGTTGAGGGTGTTGCCTGATGAGGTGTGGCAGATTGGACTGAAGTAACCAGGTAGTTGGTGCAGCAGTCTTGGGCAGTGTCTTTGAGGAAGGCTTATAGTAGTACATTAAAATATTTTAATGTTAGAAAAATATGTATTCACATATAAGCTGCTAAAAAATATGTATTCACATACAAGCTGCTAAAAAATATGTATTCATATATAAGCTGTTAGAGAAATATGTATTCACATATTCTGACATATAAGTTGTGTGGTTTGATATATATAAATGAACTTGAACATATATGAAATACATAGATTGAGAAATAGAGTAATATGTAATGCATTTAATTCTGTTTTACTAGAATAATAGTAGAAATAAACTCGCATATTATTGCTTGAAGCATAAGCTGCTGTGTGATTAGAAACTTGGCCTTGGCAGCGACCAGCTCGGCCTGGCTCATGTCTGTCAGTGAAAGATTATTTTGCAAAGTTAGAAAATAATGAATCTGTGTGCATGTGTATCTTTTCCTGCTTCTACCAGAAGAGCGGCCTTGCGCACTATCAGAGATAATGTCCAGCTGGTGAACAAGAAAGAGACAAAGAGAAGCATTAAAGAAGACATGCACCCATTGTATTCGAACTAATCTAAGAGCCTTGAATTGGCTACATCCTCGGAAGGACATTGTGACTGACCAGGTGCTTGCAAGGCTGTAATATTCTCATGGGAAAGTAACTTTTTAAAAATTGTAATATCAGCATTTTTCTTATGAATGGTCATGATGTAAAGACCCTGTCACTGACCACGCCAGTGAGGTGGGCAAAAGCTGATTGTAAACCCTATAAAATATCATGTATTTCCTGAATAAAGCTAGACAAAATTCTGTACAAGTTTGTGTATGGTTTTTTGCCTCCTAATGTACATTAGAATATTTGTATAGTAGATACCTGAGAAACCTGCATTACTGTTTGTTATTGACTGTCATTTTTTAAATGCCAGATGATTTTTACAGTCTGACTTTAACAAATTTATTTAACATTTTATCCTTCGGACCGGAATTCTTGGTAAGCTGCAGGTCAGAGTATATAGGTGGCACCGAAACCTGCAGAAGAAGGAAAGACCTCCGACTGAATTGTCGTATCTAAAGAGGCTGTCCACTTGTCTGATCTGTGGAAGCGGAAAACTGGATCCTAAAAAGAAGTATAACAGTAAGCGGAGGCTCGGTAAGCAGAATTCCTCTCTTTGTTTTTGTTTTAGATCAGGGACCAGGTTACACTGTGCTATTGCTAAGGTTTGTGATAGCAGGGAGAGAGGTAGTCAAGTATTGTATCTTGAGTCATAGATCAGGAAGTAAACAAAGCAAAGTAAAACAGTCATTCTAGACACTACTGTGGATACGGGAATAAGATACCACGTGGTACAAGAGAAAGGGTTACGTAACAGTTCTTTTTTGAAGAGACATGGGAAATGAATGCACTAAAGGGTCACGTGACCCGCCCCTAACAGAAGACGAAGTATATGCAATTGCAAAGAGCAGATAATGTGAGACATTTTTCAAAATGGGTTAATAAGTATGACTTTGATGGTAAATTAGATAAAATATCACTAGTAAAACTTTTGAAACAGTTAAAATCTGACGCAGAAGGTCAGGCAAAAACAACAACAGTTGCTCAAGCACATAGGTGGATTGAGGAAGTGAACCGAAGGAACAGAAAATAAAAATGCAAAAGCATTATTTTTAGACAAAGAGGATAATAATACAGTAGTAGCATCGGTCCCTCCCTACCACCTCCTCCAATGCCTTACTTAGAATATGAAGCGGAGGGCGGGCTGGACCCCCCCCACGCTATCCCGAGGCAACACGGGTATTAAGACAACCATTTGTAAGAGAACCTATCGGAACTAGATCCCGAACACGTCAAACACTTATAGATGTTCAATCAAGCGGAGATTCATTAGATGGGAGTGAGGAAATCTGTCCATTAATTGAAGTACCAAACCCGCAGGCAGGACAGGAGGGCCAGGCCTCAACTCTCTTAGTGTATAGACCGTGGACACCGGAAGATATCCGGAAAGCTACAGAGGGAATTCCCCATCCAAAAATTAACTTTGAGAAATTTGTACAAGATTTACAGGGCATGAGATTGAGTTACCACCTGAATGGGGAAGAGGTAGAAAAAGTAATTAGACAAATTTTAGGTCCAGATTGGCACATGATTTGTGGCGCCTGGAATGCCCGTGACGCGCAACTCAGGCCACTCCCACACAGTGACGCAGAACTAGATGCTAGATTGAAGGGTCTTACAGACTGCATTACTGAAAAATGGAAACCTAGGGCAGATTGGACTTGTATTAACCAATGCATAACAAGATAATGAAACAGTAGACACATACTATGGTAGATTATTAGAATGTTTTAATAACCATAGTGGTATGACTATTCCTGAAAATCAAAAAAATGATAGCTCGTATGAACAGCAGTTGAAGAATGCATTTTAAAAGGTTGCATTGCCCTATCAATAGCTTCTCACAAGCATATGATAGATCACCGAATCCAGTAGGCTCCAAGCCTTATTAGAGTATGCTAGGCATGCCGAAAAACATTTTAACAGTAAAAAGAAAAAGAAAACGCAGGTCTTCACAGCTGAAGATGGTGCGGAAGTTTTTGTAGTACAAACAGCCAAAAAGGGTAAGCGAAATGCTCAGGGTAACAAACGTTCTAACAGAAACTCAGAGTTTTATGAGGACAGGAAGAAAAGAGGTGAGTGCTTCAATTGCGGTAAGAAGGGACATTTGGCAAGGGATTGCAGGAGTAAGGCACCTGTGGGAAAAAAGGATAAGGATGATGAGGATTGACTAGATGGCAGTTATACTGCTCGACAGTCATTAGGAGAGACTAATGAGCAGGGGAATAATGTAAATACCTTAGAAGAAACAAATGACATGCAACCGGATGTAGAAGTTGGGGAAAGTGAAGTTTTGGACTTGGCACTACTGAGCTTGGAGCTCTATTTAGCAGACACTAAACCGGAAGTTACACTTCTGGTGGAAGGGAGAGAAGTCAAATTTTTGTGTGATTCAGGAGCCACGAACTTTGATACACCCTTCAAAGTTACCAGAACATTCTGAGTCACCCGATTATATATTAGTAAAAGCAGCAAACGGACAGCTGTACAGGGAACCACTTTCCCATGATATAGCAATAACTGACCCCGTCGGTATAACCCAGAGAAGTAAAATAGTACTTTCTGCCAAATGCCCCATGAACTTATTAGGAAGAGATCTTATGCAACTTTTGGCATAGCAGTAGTCCCTACCATGAATGGTATGGAGGCACAGAGACAAACTGATGCTTTTGTAGCGATCGGAGGGTGAGGCCTATTATTGGTACAGCCAGGACCTGGTTACAACCGTCCAGGGCAGTGACCAAGGAACTAATGAATGTAGCCACCAGCAAGGTGCTTCCCTCGATGTTGATCAACAACACTTGTTACATTGTACCCTATATTATTGTAGCACATCAGGGCCTGATAAAGAATATGAACAAAATTGTTCAGGAATCCCAAATAGACTAATACTACGGACTTTATACTGGGACACTGAGGGCAATAGTGTAGTGAGTTGTTCATTACCTCAGGAGTTCTTGGAATTGTACAAATCCAATAAACTACGCATGTTAGCCTAACCAAAAACAGGAATGTTAGGTGGGTAGACTTGGGTGACAAAGTGACAAGATGGGAGAAACTAACTGACTTGGAATTATCGGACTTAGGAGTACAGAAACAGAAACTAATTGGTTAACGCGCCCAGCTGTACACTTACAACAGAGTGAAGACAGCTGATTGGCGTTCTTGCTAGAAGAAGAAGAGAAAGCTTTGAGTAAAATACCAGATATTCTTTGGTCAACAGGGAAATCGGATGTGGGGCTTATTCAACAGCAGGGCCAGTAGTTATTACACCAAAATCGGCCTTTAGACCAAGAAAAGACAATATCCTTTGAGCAAGGATGCGGAACAGGGAATCAAACCTATCATAATGGCATTACTTAAGAAAGGGATACTGGTAGAATCCTTGATTCACCATGTAATACTCCTCTATTTCCTGTTAAAAAGCAAACGGGAATGGCGGATGGTACAAGATTTGCAGGCTATAAATGATGCGGTAATACGGTGCCAGACCCACATACCTTGTTAAATGATTTGAAGTCGCAACAAAAATATTTCACTGTGGTAGATATTAGCAATGCTTTTCTCAATACCTATCCACCCTGACAGCCAGCATTGGTTTGCATTTACATTTCAGGGCAAAAGGTATACCGACTACCACAGGGATATAGTGAAAGTCCAACAATATTTGCACAAGAGATGGCTAGCAACCTGGCGGATTTTCTCCACCAGGGGCAGTCAAGTATTACTTTATGTAGATGACATCTTGCTTGCAGCCCTACCCAGCAGCAATGTAGGGAAGACACAATAGCATTGTTGAAATTTTTGGCTGAGCAAGGGCATAAAGTGAATAAACACAAATTGCAACTTTGGAAAGAACAGGTTAAATACCTGGGATATGTGATATCCAAAGAAGGTAGAACATTAGATAAAGATAGGTAAACAGCAATCTTACAAGCACCTAGACCAACTACCAAAAGGAAATGATGTCCTTCTTGGGAACACTAATTTTGTCGAAGTTGGATACCAAATTATGCCTTAAAAACGGCTCCATTGGCTGATTTAATATTTAAAACACCAATGGCAGCACAAGAAACACTGCATTGGACATCGGAAGCAAAAACAGCTTTTTGCAGACTAAAACAACTGATAGTTTCATCGTTAGTTTTAGGGCTTCCAATTACCATAAGAGATTTTTCCAGACTGTAGATTGTAGGCGGGATATATGACGCCAGTACTGACGCAACAACATGGCGGCAAGCAACGCCCATAGCTTACTATTCATCACAGTTAGATCCGTGGCACGATCATTGCCACCCTGTGTACAAGCAGTCGTTGCAGCAGCTATGGCAGTGCAAGCTTCAGCCTCAGTGGTATTGTTTCATCCTCTCACGCTGAGAGTACCTCATGCAGTTGCGATAATTTTACTGCAAGAAAAATAGCATTTTGTCCCCTGCCAGACATCTTTCTTGTATGACCATACTATTGAGTCAACCTCACATGACAATTGAACGATGCACAACATTAAATCCATCGACATTACTTCCGATTCCTGTAGATGGCACACCACACAGTTGCCTACAGGAAATGGAACAAATAACCACACCCAGACAAGATCTCACTGATGTGCCTTTAGTCAATGCAGAGGTGACATTTTATGTGGACGGGTCCTGTAGACGAGGACCTACAGGAAAGAACCTAGTGGGCTATGCAGTAGTGACGGATAATGAAATCATAGAAGCACAACCCCTGCAACATAACCTGTCTGCTCAAGCAGCAGAATTGATAGCCTTGACACGTGCCTGCACTCTAGCGAAAGACAAATGTGTTAACATATATACTGACAGTCAGTATGCTTTCTCTACAGTGCATGTCTTTGCGCAACAGTGGAAGAACAGGGAATGATAACATCTACTGGCAAACCGATTAATCATGCACAATTGATTTTGAACCTGTTAGATTCCATTCAGTTACCCACTAGAATAGCTATTTGTAAATGTGCAGCCCATACCAAACAACAAGATAAAATTTCAAAAGGGAATGCTCGGGCTGATGCAGCTGCAAAGCAAGCTGCCTCAGACCTAGAAACTGTGTTTTCAAATGAAGAACTACAACCTTCTGAGACTCTAGATTTAGAAATGTTAAAAACAATGCAGACATTAGCTACAAAAGCAGAAAAGCAAAAGTGGATAAAACGAGGAGCAATCCTTGAAGAGGGACTGTACATCTCCAAAGAGAAAAAGCCAATATTGCCATCTAATTTATTTAGATATGTAGCTTTGTTGAGTCATGGGCAAAGCCATGTCTCAACAGGGGATGGTACAGTTAGTTAACAAAACATTTCAAACATATGGATTTACAATTATACACAAAAATTTTGTGCAACATGTCATATTTGTAGCAAACATCATGCACAGGGAGCATTTAAACCAAGCGAGGAGCTTTCCGACACCACTCCTACCCGCTCCATACTATTTGTATGGATTTCATAGAACTGAATAAATGTGAAGGGAAAAATACTGTTTAGTGATCATAGATATGTTTTCAAATGGGTAGAAGCTTTTCCGACTAGGAATCTGATGCAGCAACAGTGGCAAAAGCCTTAGTGAAAGAAATCATTCCTAGATTTGGCATACCAGAAAGAATTTATAGTGACAATGGAACACATTTTGTTAATCAGACAATACATCAGCTTGGGAGAATCTTTGGGATTTCTTTGAAAACCATTGTGCTTATCACCCCAGTCAGCAGGACTGGTGGAAAGATACAATGGAATTTTGAATAACAAGTTGAGAAAATTGATAAGTGAGACTCAAAAGACTTGGATTTGCTGTCTGCCTTTAGCACTGCTGAGCATGAGAACTGTTCCAAATGTAAGGGGTTTGACCCCTTTGAGATAGTATTTGGGAGAGCATATTGTGTGCCACAATGGAAGGCCCTCATGCCTGCAGAGCTGGAGGCCGATAGCTCATTAGCTAGTTATATGAAGAAATTGTTAACTAATAAGACTGTTTTGCAGTTGAACTCTTTTTCAGACAAAGAAGAAACAAAACCGGAGGCTGTGCTGACCCCGGGGTCCTGGATCTGGCTGAAAGTCATCAAAAGAAAGAACTGGGCGAGTCCAAAGTGGGAAGGTCCGTACCAGGTACTATTGGCAACACCTACTGCAGTAAACATTGCTGAGAGATCATCTTGGGTTCATTTGACGCACTGTAAACCACTTAAAGAGTTTAAGTTGGACAAACATTTTTTAACTGACATACCACAGAAACAGGATGGCCAGAGGCAGAGTGAATAAAATGCAAAACAACCCCAAAGACATTGGTTCACTGGCCTACTGATCATACATTTATTAACCATGTTTGTAGTGACCTTTTGTTGTTATGGTTTTTCTTGCATATAACTACAGAAGTGAAATTGATAAAACGTGATGATGAACTGGCTATAGACTGGCACCAACTTCAACACATACCTGGCTATGAAACGAGTCTATGTAGAGACTATGAACGCTTCAATTGCTGGGTTTGTACTGCAATACCCACAGCATATGGAGGACTTTGATTTCTGCTGTCCCCTGGGGATAAATGAAACTTGGGAAAACCTATTATTTGACACGGTACTGTGAGATCACAAGACAAAGTGGCATTATATTTACCGTTACTCAGAAAGGAATTGTTTGCTTTGTTAAAATGATACACTCCAGGTTGGTTGGAGTAACTGTAACATAACTGTGTCTTACAAATGTTATATAAAACCTGTAGACCAAGGTACTAGTTGTAGCACGAACTATGGTTCGTATTTAAGCTTGATGAAAACAACGTTGAGAGATGCAAAAACTCCCGAAATATATAGACAATTATCTGTTATAGATAAAAAATGTTTCATTCAGGGTTAACCCATCAGTACTAAAGTAGAAAACTGTTATTTTGTTTGTGGGAAAAAGGCCTATAAATGGTTACCTGAGAATTGGTCCGCAGTTGTTTTTTGGGTTATCTGGTTCCAGCCATAAGACATACTGCAGAATTGCCCCTGGGTAAAATACGCAATGTGAGAAATGTAGCTCAGCAAGCCGAGAATACAGTCAAAAAACCTGCTAATCCGGTGGGTAAGATTGAAGCAAGCTGGAAGGATCATTCGGCTGTGAAGGACAAAGAAAACTGACTCATATGGACTTGAGTGACAGTGTTATATCCTGGGCTGGAATATTCCCAGCCTACGGAGCAGTCAAATCGATTTGGGAACTGAGGAAACTGTCAAAACTCCTCAAGTAATGAGCAATGCGACTTTTTCCGCTCTTGAACTTGTGACTGATGAAATGAATGCAATGAGAACAGTCGTATTACAGAACCGAATGGCTCTCGACTTCACCCTAGCGGCGAGAGGTGGTAATGCGCTTATCAAAGAAGAATGCTGTGCGTACATTCCAGACAACCAGCATGAAATCAATGATCACCTGGAGGTAATACAGCAGGTGTCAGCAATGGCAGAACCAGGCCCAAACCCACTGACTAACTTTTTCCAGAATCTATTTGGGGGTGGGGTCGGTCCTTATGAATATTCTGATTGCAATTTGTGTAGTACTGCTCATAATTGGAGCATGTGTCTGCTGGCATACCCTGTGTGAAAAATTAGTTAAAGACCTAGTTGACATATCAGTAACTGAAACTATGTACCAGGACATGGAATTGAATTTGTTGATACCAAGCGAAAGCCTATCTGAAATGTAAAACAAATGACTTACTTAGCTGAAAGTCCTTGAAAGGAAAAAGCTAAGAAATGAAATAATACTGTTTATGTTTCAAATAGAATGAAATGCATTAACAGGAGGGAGAATGTTAGAAAAATATGTATTCACATATAAGCTGCTAAAAAATATGTATTCACATACAAGCTGCTAAAAAATATGTATTCATATATAAGCTGTTAGAGAAATATGTATTCACATATTCTGACATATAAGTTGTGTGGTTTGATATATATAAATGAACTTGAACATATATGAAATACATAGATTGAGAAATAGAGTAATATGTAATGCATTTAATTCTGTTTTACTAGAATAATAGTAGAAATAAACTCGCATATTATTGCTTGAAGCATAAGCTGCTGTGTGATTAGAAACTTGGCCTTGGCAGCACCAGCTCGGCCTGGCTCATGTCTGTCAGTGAAAGATTATTTTGCAAAG
This sequence comes from Protopterus annectens, assembly GCF_019279795.1. Classification (NCBI taxonomy): domain Eukaryota; kingdom Metazoa; phylum Chordata; order Ceratodontiformes; family Protopteridae; genus Protopterus; species Protopterus annectens. The sequence continues at coordinate 1,123,214,100 of NC_056744.1, forward strand.
TTAGAAAATAATGAATCTGTGTGCATGTGTATCTTTTCCTGCTTCTACCAGAAGAGCGGCCTTGTGCGCACTATCAGAGATAATGTCCAGCTGGTGAACAAGAAAGAGACAAAGAGAAGCATTAAAGAAGACATGCACCCATTGTATTCGAACTAATCTAAGAGCCTTGAATTGGCTACATCCTCGGAAGGACATTGTGACTGACCAGGTGCTTGCAAGGCTGTAATATTCTCATGGGAAAGTAACTTTTTAAAAATTGTAATATCAGCATTTTTCTTATGAATGGTCATGATGTAAAGACCCTGTCACTGACCACGTCAGTGAGGTGGGCAAAAGCTGATTGTAAACCCTATAAAATATCATGTATTTCCTGAATAAAGCTAGACAAAATTCTGTACAAGTTTGTGTATGGTTTTTTGCCTCCTAATGTACATTAGAATATTTGTATAGTAGATACCTGAGAAACCTGCATTACTGTTTGTTATTGACTGTCATTTTTTAAATGCCAGATGATTTTTACAGTCTGACTTTAACAAATTTATTTAACATTTAATAAATTTGTTTTGCAGTTGCCTGAGGAAGAGGGAGTTTGGTCAGAAGAATTGTTATTGCAATATTTGGCTTGGGCTTGGGTGCAAGATAAGGCAGTTCAGTCAGTCAAGATACACCAGGCCACAATCAATATATTTGCATGGGTGGCAGGTTGCATGATTTTACTAAGTCCTGGACAGTGTCACATATGTTGAAGGGGTGGGTTAGAGTGGCAGGTGTGAATGTAAATAAGTGATGGACGTTGACAAGACAGGTTTTGAAAGTTTTGTCGTGGGGTTTACCTTTGGTGGATGATGATTCAGGGGAATATAGTTTGTGGGTGATGTTTTTATGGATGTATCATGGAGTGCATTGGGTGTCAGAATTGTTAGGGTCACTAGTTTGGGGGGATGTCATGGTATTTTCTGCATCAGTGCACATTTGGTTGCACCGATCTAAAACAGATCAGTTGGGGATGGGCACACAGATACTTCTTGGTAAGAATAAGAATGGGTGGCTGTGTCCAGTGGGTTGGACTAGGAGATTACTGCAGACCCATGCAGGGAGTCTTCAGCACTTGTTTTTTCAGTCAAGAGGGGTAAGGTGATAACCAGTAATTAGTATGTATATGTGATGAGGAGAGTGTTTCATTGTGTTGGTTTTCTAGGAGAGAGGTTTTCCACTCATTCCTTTTGCATGGGAAGGGTCTCAGATTTGAGTGGCCTAGTGGGCTAATACACTGTGTTGTAGTTGCCAGGATCCTGGGTTTGAAACCTGGCAAAGTTGAATATTAGAGCTGAGTTGGCCTAGTGATGCATTGCACTGAGCTATAGTTTAGTGGGTTCTGCGTTCAATACTTGGCAGGGGTGTATTATTATGTGAGGGATTGGCATAATGATTAAGTTGTTTATCTTACAAACACAGATTTAATGAGGGAAGACAGACTGATTGAAATTATTAAAAGGATGGGTCATTGGTCTTCAAATGCCTTTTTGTCTTATATTAGCTAATTGGCTAAAGTGTCTGGATTAGTATTAGGTTTTCTTTTTCTTTTTTTTTTTTTTTTTAGAAAGGAGACTGCCATCCAGAGTCATTCTTATAATCACTGCATGGAGAAGTGGGCTGCAGTTAGACTGGCTGGCATTGCAATGGGTGGAGAGTCATATGGCATGGTATCATAGGCCTCAGGTGAAATCAGCTTGTGGATGAGTTTGCATTTTTATAGTCATGGATGGGGCTACCTTGAGTACTGGTGATACATTTGGCAGGTAATGATTTGGGAATAATTCTAAAGTGGCAATTTGTATATAGGATAAGAGAGGATTTGGTTACCTTGAAGTGGTTATATTCGCCTATGTGTATTGTGTGGTCCAAATTAGTGCCACATTTATATTGGAGGAATGCAGGCAGTTTTATGGCTTTAGAGCAGGCTCATTGGTTTATTCATTGTAGGATGGTGAGGCAACTGGTTATTTTGGGTATTCATATGATAGAGCATAGGGACTTTGATGACAGGGACCCAGTTTGGTTCAGAAAGGATGGAGTGCACCTGAATGAGTTTGGTTTGGATCTGTTTAATATACACTTAGGTTTGTTTTTAGAGGGTTTAGTGAAGGTCCTACAGTAGGTAAGAGGAAACAGCCTGTGTCAGTTGGTGGGTGGAAAAGAGGGGCAGGCTAGTCCCTCTCCTTTCCTCCCTCTGATGTTTGGCTGTTTGATGCAAGGAGCTTGGGGGATGAAAGTGATTGGTGAGATGTTGCTTGATAAGTAAGAATAAGTCAGCGGCGGAGACAACTCTGTTTATTTGGGCAAGGTGAGGGGGGGATACACATGTTCATGTTGTGATTAACAAATTGAAATGTTTCAATAAAGTTATGTTAATGCAAGTTTAATAAATGTCGTCATTTTGGTGTGGTATGTTTTATTGAAGGAGATTTAGAAAAAGGAATATATACATCTGTGAGTGCATGTATATACCAGAAACATAAATGTGTCATTTTATATACATACATATATATATATATATATATATATATATATATATATATATAGAGAGAGAGAGAGAGAGACATACGATATAGACATATATAGACAGATATATATATATATAGACACGCACACACACACACACACACACACACACACACACACACACACACACACACACACACACACACACACACACACACACACACACACACACACACACACACACACACACACACACACACACACAGAAAAGCCTTCCTGAATTTTTAACAGTACCAAAATCAGGATTTGAAAGAACTTGTATAAGTACGGAAAAAAAAAGTAATGCATCTAGAGAGGAGTAGAAACAGCAACCTGTATCTCATAGGCACTTAATTTTCTTTAACTAAAAGTGAATGGAGAGATATTTTTGAATATGGTAAGTTTGTTAACTTGTTTAATACTTTTACGGACTGAGTTGCAACTTGCATGAACAGTTTTGTAGAAGGATGTTTTGCAGGAAGCAAGAGTTCAGAGTTTTTCATAGCTGCAAACAGTTGGAGTTTTGAAGTTAACAGGTGGTATATGTGATACTCAAGTTATTAAGTAGTGGGAGACAGCATTATTCACTTAACAATTTAAATGTAAGCGAACTAAGGAGTAGAGTGCTTATTGGAGCAGTAAGTAGACATTTAGCATCAGTAGCTTAGCTAGGGTAGGTAAAACAGGCATCTGCCCCAGGTGCAAAGTATTAGAGGACGCAGTCCAATTAGCCATCCATCAGTTTGATCCTTCTTAGTGCAGTACCAGCTGAGCATTGTAATACTCTGTGTGTGCTCTAACTGTAGCAAGGCAGTTGCTACAGTTTAAAAGAGAAGTTATCATTATTACTATTATTATTATTATTATTACTATCATTACTATTTATCTTTTTAATTACTTTTTTTACTCTAATGTAAGGAAGGAACATTGGGGGCAAGGCAGAGGAACCAGACCTGAGTGGCTGAGGAAGGAAAACGGTGGGACATAAAAGCCGGTACTGCATATGACATCCCCCTATGGACCAGTAATCAAGGAGCCTGAATACACACCACTGACAATGGAGAGGGATGTTCACTTGTAACACAATTGGATATACTCAGTATTTCCAGCTACAGACCTCTCTACATCAAGCACACGTTCTCGTAACAGCACACAGGGCACACACTCAGCCCAGGGTCTGGGTGTCTCTGTCTAGTCTGTCTCTAGGTCCCCAGCTGGCACAGCTGTAGGGTTAGGTCTTCAGCAGAGTCCAAGTCAAGTCCTCCAGCACTTTTTCTGTTAAACCAGTGCTTCATCTCCCTGCTCCACGTAGCTGACACACACGCTCCTTGAGTTTCAATTTTCACACATAAACACATCTGGGAAAGGTTGGCACAGATTGCCCGCTCTACCAAATTTGTCCAGACTACAAGGTAGATTCACTGTCACCAGTCAGTTACTATAAGGCTCTTAAAAGGGTATCCAATTATGCTGAGTGAAGTTAATATTAATACAAATTATTATGTTGACCAATCATCCAGGCTTTCAGGAGTGGCCAGAGCTATCACGAAATAAATATGTGCAAATACTCTCAAACCTTAAATATTTTTCTAAAAGGACCAGCCACAATGAGAAAGTTTAAATATGTTAATAATTACTAATAAAAGAATATGAAAATACTAAATATCTATTTACAGTAAACACCAGAGTTTCAGCACCGGAAATATTAAAAAAATAACACAGCTGGAAAGATTCACGCTTACAGAAAAGCAATATTTAACTATTCTCACTACATTTTCCTGACTAATATAAAGAGTACTAGTCCCTGGTCATTTACTTGCTCAAGGCAATATGAAGTGGGTGAGTGGTCTTCCTCCTTTGTCAGACTTCAAGAACAAACTGCCCCTGAGACTTCAGTCTCCTCTAATATTAAAACATTATTTCTGTACAGAATGACATCACATACATCTGCTGATCGGACTTCTGGTTCCCATGCAACCCCCATTGCTAGAAGCTGTCCCAATTTAGCACCTATGTATTACCATACACACCGATAGAGCTTTGCTCAAACCTGCTGCTGCTCCTGGATGTAATAAAACCATTTAACACTTCTACTCCTCCTACAGAACTACTAAGTCATACTTCTTACAGACATTGCATCACTTCATTCAAAACTCTTATATAACATCTTCATGGCCTAGGCCCAGAATTTCTCAAAGTCAAAGGATACTGGGATTAACTTCTTCTCTTCCAGTATCCTCTGTTACAATATATGCATTTAAACAGTTACAATAATGCATGCACATTTATTTTCTTTCCAGCAGGAGACACTGTTGAAACATTTTAACACAAGAAACTTTATAAATACATTTTTCAACACAAGCATCTGTACAAATCAGTTTGATATACAAATGATATATAATTCTTTACAAAATTGCAGCTAGTTGTGCAGTCATATGTTACACATCCACTGCCCCATTTCTTCTGGCATAGCTGGCAATACCTCCTATCATCACATTGCACTTGCAGCCAAACATGAATGCTGTAGGGCTCCATGTGTTGTCTAACTGCAGCAACTGCTTGCTAAATTGTAGCAAGCAGTTTGTTACAGTATAAAAGATAAGTTATTAGTATTATTATTACTATTATCATTATTTTTTTACTCTATTGCAATGAAGGAAACAGGACCTGAATGGCTTGGGAAGGAAGTCTGGCCACTTGGTTTGTGTGCCAGTAAAAAGAATGTTTATTTTTTTTTAATTCTTCATAGGAACATAAGAGGTTACTAGGCTAATGGCCCTGGGCTGCTTACAAGCCTAGCCAAGAGTATATCCCCAAATAAGAAACCTCAGTCAGCACCTGTCACCCTTCTCAATGAGGGACACAGGTGGAACCCCTATGACAAATTTGTGGTCTCCCATCCACTCATCAAGGTTGCAAGTGAAGAGGATCAACAAGGAACTCTGACATGCATGGGAACTCTATTCCAGATGTGGGGGAGTCTCTGGGTAACAAACCTGTCTTTCCAGCAGATTTTGTTAATGTTGAATATTAGATGTAGGCCTTTTAAGTGGGTAATGTGCAAGGAGTTAGAATTATGGATATGGAGCATCTCTAGTAGGGCAGGCTCCGAGATTGCCTTGTAGGCAAGACACAGATCAGCTCTGAAAAATCTGTACAATACCAAGTACAGTGATAGTAATTTGAGCCTGTCCACATAGGACAGGTGTTGCAGGCCAAGGATTCTCTTTGTAAGGTACTTCTGTGACCTTTCTAGTTGGTGCAGGTGTTTGGAGAGGTACACACCAAATGGGGCATTATACTCAATTATTGGCCTAATGAGGGAGAAGTACAGAGAGATAATAACCTCCTTTTTTTTCTGGATGCAGTCCCTTTACTTATGAGATGAACCAAGTAAAAGGCTTTTCTGGCCACTGCTGCTACATAATGGTCAAATGCGAGATTGTTGTCAACCTGTGTACCCAGATCTCTCACCACAGGTTGTGTGCTTAGGGGTTGAAGTTGATGTGGTAATCAGGAGGGGCCATGTTTTTGCCAAATGGTATGATAATACTTTTTTTGTGTTTAACTTAAGACCATGCCTTTGGCACCAGTCATTTGTTGCTGTGAGACCCTCCTGTTGTATGTTAACATCATTTGGAGAGTCAATGACAGTACCCAATTTACAGTCATGCACAAACTTGGTCAGCCACTTGCCTTTTGTCTTTGCCTGGACCACTTAGAAGTAGATGCCAAACAGTAGGAGTCACAAGATAGATCCCTGGGGAGCACCACTAGTGTCAGGTCTGCTGTCAGAGGTGGAGGCATCTGATTTGACTTTGTGGATCCTATCAATGACTACCCACCTGATGAAACAGGGATTTGCACCAAAGTGTGTTAGCTTTTCGATGATATCCAAGTTGGGAATTTTGTCAAAGGCTTTGGCCAAGTCAAGTTAAGCCATATGTCCTGACGTTCCCTCATCCAGGGCCGTGGTGACAGTCAGACCTCCCAACCATACCGAATTACTCTGTATTTACCGAGTTTTGGGGTCCAAATGAAGGGGTGCCACGATTCCCGATTGGCACCCCTTCATTTACGATTTTTTTGCTTCATTTATTTTTATTTTTGCAGGATGGCAACGTCAGCCAGGGCTTCCAGCTAGTCGAATTGAGCTCAAGGAGCAAATTTTCTGCCTATTTCTAGCTGGCTGCGAATACTGAACAGCGAGAACGCCGAGAGAAGTTGAACCCTACCAGGCAGGCTGCAGGAACATTAACGGCAGACTCAGTAATGTTGCTCATCAGTTTTGTTTTCCAAGTCCAAGTATACAGCAGCAATGGGAAATGGGAATTACAGGCAGCAGTACCATATCAGTTACTTTTATTTTTCCAAGCAGCAGGCAGGCATCAGGTAAGCATGGGAGTCTGTATAATAATTATATTGCTAAGTCCATTTCTGATTTATAAGGAAACTGCATAAAGTTCTTAGGCAGGCTTGAATCTGCAATTCACACCCGCCTCCAGCTACTAATTCAGTTGTATCAGCAGCAGAGCTGACCTATAACAGACACAGTAATACCCCTTCTGACAATATCAGTACATGGGCTTTTATTGTATAATTTATATTACTGGCTGGACTACATTTCTTGTTTTCTTTTTAACTTGCGATCTATGCTGCAGATACCTTACTATATGTGTCATGGCTGAAACATGCTTTATACAACATCTACTTAGGTAACAGATGCTCAGAAGTAAACACTTTTTTTCCAGATCTTGGTATAGTCTGTTATTAAACAATTCTTTATCACTTGCAACTGTGGATATCCTTTTATTTGTTTTCTTGTTTGAATTTTGCTAATTAGGTAAGCACAGCAAATCTTCCACTCCTTTCATTAGAGGCAGTTCTTGCTTTGTTGTTTGTGGGTTTCAGAGATTCATTAAGTTTCAGTCTTCCTATTTTTTTAAACTGCTGATTTAGCATAGTGGTATATTGCACTGACTGTAGTGTATAGTTTCTGGGTTCAAGACTTGCCAGTAAAATGCATGGTGGTAACACAACATTTTATTCTAGCAACTTTCCAAAATCATACAAGCAGTGTTTAAAATGTGTCCCTGGTTTTTGACCTTTTGCCCCCTGCCAAAAAAATTGAAAATAATTGCAAGAAGCTGAGCAAGATGCCTATGACTTACACTACTGTCATTCTGTTTATAGTTTGGGCGTAGAAGTAGACTTTCATAATGGAAATGTTCTGAATTGGTCAGTTTTGTAATTATTGGTTCATGCATTTTCTTTCATTGCCTACGGTATAGCCTACTGGAAAAATGTTCATTCAAACAAATTTAAAATGTGCTCTGTCTAACAAGTGTGCTGTATTATACAAGGAATATAACTTAATAAAGTCAGGAAAGTGTATCAAAGAAAAGAACATGTATATTTCTTGTTTTGTGTGCAAGGGGCCAATGATTTGAAAACAGCCCAAAGGTAATCTTTATCCACCACTGGCCAGATGCATTTTCTTTGGATGTGATGCAGGTTTCAATGTTTCAATGAATGAGTTTCAAGGGCAGAGAAGTTTTAATGCCAACTTAGTCTATTTTCATTGTGAGACAGTATTGCTTTGTTTCTTTGTTTATCAGATGTCTGTTAGTGTTTGTGCATTGATGTGCTGCAAAATGTAAAAATAATGTAAAAATAAAATCCAAATCATTGCAGAAGTAAAGCAGTATGCACACATTAGTGTTTATGGAAAATGAGGCGAAATAGCCAAGTAATGGGACACTGGAATGGCTGCAGGGGGACTCTGTGCCATATTTTGGTTGTCTGTTCTTCAGTTTGTGTTTGAAAGTTGGTATCCCACAATTCCACTGGAGTGGGCGGGGTTACGTAATTGTGTATGCAAATTTGATGTTAATCAGCGTACAGATTTGTACCTATTTTTCATGGCCCTTGTCCAGATTTTTGATGTTTCCAGGTTGAGAGGTATGGTGACAGTCTCAAAGAAGTTAACCAGGTTCAACTGTCTTGACAAATCCAAACTGGGTGGGCTCAAGTGCTTGGAGATTGCCTATGTCCTTGTTTATTAGAGCTATACTAATACGGTTCATGGCTTTACAGATCAGACATGTCACGCTAATGGGGCAATAGTTTCCAGGGACAGTAGTGGCACCACCTTTGTGCAAGGGGATGACAATGGCAGTTCTACACTCTGCTGGAATGTAGCCTGTACTTAAATTGTGGATGAATAGTTTGCTCATTTATTTTCATTTAAAGAGTTTGGGGGTGAAATATGAATTTCATACTGTCTATAGGAAGCATCCTACAAGTTTTGCAGAAGGCCTTTTATTAATCTTCATGTGATAAAGAGCTAAGGGGGTGGGGTCGGGCACTGGTTTGTGCATCCGTGACAGGGAATTAATTGAGGCAGCTATGCTTCTGCTAATTTTATTTAGTGTGTCATTCAATGAAAATCTTTTTATGTCAGAAAGGTAAATAAATCTGAATATTTTGTTCTCTGTTATTTGAAGGATTGTGGTATTTTGGGAGGAGATGAAGTAATAGTTTGCAGACAATACTCCAGTCTACTAAACACTCCTCCCTAACAGCTTGTGGCTGGGGCAGCTGCCATTTTGCCCCACCCTAGTTATGGCTTTGATTCATCAGCTGATAATTGTCTTTCACTCTCCCCTCCCCACCTCCACCTAGTCTTTCTCTTAAGTGTGTTTGAATTACTTTAGAAAAATATACAAGAAACAAATTGTTTTTTGTTAGAGAATTGACTGTTTCTCAAAAAGGAATTACTAGAAGGTCATTAGATTTTTGTAATACCAGTTAGACTTGGAGAAAAGTGAGGAGAAGATTGTGTTTTTATCACTTTCTTCCACTTCTCAATGTTTGTGAGATCTTGGAGTTGGTATTTACATATAATTCAGGGATGTGAGAGTTTACCCCCACATTGGAGCTGCAAGACAGGCTTGCTACAGACAAACAATAACGTATTTTTCTGCTTTTGCATCCTTGGGAGTGTTGTTGTTGTGAATAGCAGCCTCCCAAAATTTTATATGTTTTGAGGGAGATTTACCTTGTGTTGATTAAACAACATGACATTAGAGTCATATTAAACTCAAAATATGTGTTCCCCTGCCCATCACACAGGAAGCAAATGAATTTTTATCTGAAATTCCTTACTTCATTAAGTATGTAGATCAGATCAGATGAAAGATGCATGTATTTTTATTATGGAAAAAAGAATGCTTTTCTTAAATATGGCACAACAGTCTTATATCTCCCTTAAGCTCACACACACAGGCACACACAGTTATACACACACACACACACACACACACACACACACACACACACACACACACACACACAGTGAACTGGTGATGTAGTGAAATATAATTATCTATATATATATATATATATAAATATATATATATATATATATATATATATATATATATATATATATATATATATATGCATGTGTGTGTGCGTGTGTGTGTGTGTGTGTGTGTGTGTGTGTGTGTGTGTGTGTGTGTGTGTGTGTGTGTGTGTGTGTCTGTACATATAAACATATCTAGCTAGTACTGAAAGTACTGAAAACAGAATAAATAGGTGACCTGTTTTCGGTACTTTCATATTCAGGTTTATTTTGCTAAAACTTAAAAAACACACAGCCCTTCAGGACTAAATATTACGTACTGAGTTTGCATGTAGCACTGATGTAAACATGGTCATTCAGAGAGTGCTTTAAAAGCCAGCTACTCATCTGCTAGCTTTATGCTTGCATGAGCACATTAGCTGTCACTATGAACTTCTTTGAGCATGCATTTTAAGAAAATATGAGATTTGAATGAATGTATTTAAAGTATGAGGTTGACAGATTTATTTCTTCTAATGAATATGTATTTTTAAGAGCTAAGATCAACTGGCTTCATCTATTGACACAAGCATGAAAGCATGTGACTTTAATTTTATAAACCCCTAAAGCAATACATTCCATCGGGAACAGTATGTGTGTATTTCTCAACTGCCAATTTCATAAAAATGCAGGTAAAATGGAATTCTGTTTTTCAACAGCAGTATGAGTGTAATTGCTGTAGCTGTATTTATTAATTTCTATTTTATAGCAATATCCCTTGAAAAGAAACTGTTATGTTATAATAAATACAGCACTTTTTTCCATCTTACTTATAAAATCTGAATCATTAAGTGTGAAAGTATCAATTACTGATGAGCTTCGATAATTACATGGTCCTTCTGCTTTATATACTTTACTTATCTAAATACCTAAATAGTAGACAAGATGGAAGGTCAAACCTCTAGTTTCACTTCTGTTCCAGCCTCTTTGTACTAGGTCTCCCAAGACAGTGTACAAACTGCCTTATGCTTTCCCTTGATGAACTTAAACTAAACTCTAAAAATTCCATTTGTGAGAGGTGTAAATACCAAATTAATCTGACCTAAAATCCTGCACTAAGAACTTCATATGCAATACTTCACTTCTTCTTCTTCTTCTTCTTTCGGCTTTTTTCCAGTTAGGGGTTGCCACAGCGGATCATCTGTCCGCTCGTAATTGGCAGTGGAGTTTTACGGTGTCGAGTTGCCAGCCCGGCACCCAACCTTCCACAGAAGGCACACACACACACACACACACACACACACACACACACACACACACACACACACACACACACACACACACACACACACACACACACACACACAAACAGACCTAGGGCCAGTTTAGAGTGTCCAATCCACATACAGCATGTCTTTGGGATGTGGAAGGAAACCGGAGCACCTGGAGGAAACCCACGTGACCACAGGGAGGACATGCATACTCCACACAGAAGGCACCCCAGCCAAGAATCGAACCGGAGAACCTCTTGCTGTGAACACCAAATTTGTTATGCTGAGGCTGTAAAAATCATTCCCAAAACCTCCTAGAAATAAGATTCATTAAATTCAGGCCACTCATTCATATTATATGTACCTTCTAAAAGTGTCACCCAGAGGACAATTACTCCAGATCTACCACTTTGAACAACAACATTTATAGTAATAGAAATGTTCTAGTGATAGTTGACTTTATTGCAAGGAACCCTGATTTGTCACTCACAAGTTTCAGTGAGCTGTCTTTCATGTGCCAGGATCTCTGATGTTACAAGGGCCCTAAGACTCCTTCCTCTTGACAAATATGATTATGACATAGTACTGGTACATGTGGGAGTGACTGACTTGAGACATAAAGCCATGAGTGTTATGCCGAGACAGGGATGTCTGAACTCTCCTTGCATGTTACAAATGCAGTTGAGACATTGAGCCATATGGAATCCTTCCTTCACCTCAGATGATGCCTAGATACAAAGAAAAGAAAAGAAAAGATAAGATAAGATAACTTCAGTAGTTAGTTAAATAGCTGTTTCCATTCCAGGGGATCCAGTATCTGTCAGCATAAGACGAGATGCTTGACTGTCTATCTTGCTTTGCTAAAGATGGCTTGCATCTCTCATTCTAAATTTTCTGCATACTGTCTAAAGCCTTTCTGCCCCTCCTCTCTATCTTTTTAGGATGATTCCAGTTGATGGATATTCCAACACAACTAACATATCAATCGCAAAATTGAATCACGTTAAATAAATAAAACTTCTCAATCTTCACAACATTCAAGCTCTGAAAAGTAAACACTGACTATGAAACTCCTAAGGACAAATATTAGTGTAATAATTGTATTAACTACTCACTGATGTGGGATGGTTACTGTGAATAACTATAAAATTGCTGTTATGTGTTCAATTTCAAGTTACAGAATCAATAGAACTACTGATATCCTGATAGAGGAGAACTAAAGACTTTCCTCAATATCTGCAGAAGAAGAAAAAAAGGTGACACTGTTGGATCCCCCTAAGTAAACACCAGAATGAATTGGCTATGTTGAAATTCCAGGAAGGATTGCCTCAACACCCTCTAATCATGAAACAGTGAAAATTAGCTGTGAACCAGTTGCTCAGTTGGTTAGGCATAACGTTCTTTATTTGAATGTTGTAGTTATTAAGTCTCATGTCATTCTTAGTGTGTTTCTTTTATCAGTGACTGAGCAGGTTCTACACTTGCTTTTGATACCAGAAGGCTGTAGGTTCTCCCCCAAAACTGGCATTGTCACTTTTATACACATTAAGTCTCTGGCTTTCCAGAATAGCTTTTGGGGATGAAGGTTGCCTTTCTGGGGTGCTACTCTTCGGATAAACTGTTAGCCTGAAGGACGTGTCTAACTCAAAACCTGATACTTTAGGTGGATCTCATGGACTTTTCCATGAAAAGCTTAGACTTTGACAATATTTTATTCAAACTGTATGAATATGTTCGCAAGACTTTGAAATAACTTAGTAGGATTAGCTATCAACACACCTCTCAACGTCTTAGAGCAACAAATCTGGACAAAGCCATACATAAATGTGGGACAAAGGCCCAAAAATAGAAACAATTTTTAAATATCACTCTTACAAACTAAGAAAGTTGATAGAATAACAGGTTTTGCATTAGCATGTATTTTTTGAAGGGTATGAAGTCTGAAACTAAAATGTCTGTCAATGTTTTCTAACATCAATCTTTAATGAGTTGCCACTAATTTGCCAGAAAGCCACAATTTTTATGAAAAGCGGACCAAAAATATGAGGCAAAAATCTAGACATTCTTCAAAAATCTGTACAGTTGAGAGGTATGTGTCAATTCTCTGTCAACTGATCATTAAAATGCATTCCTTTTTACCTCTACATACCGCCACCTGCCTAGCTTTTGTGATTACTCATTATAGTCTACAGTAAGACATGTAACACAAATGTAGCACATATGTACATGTACACGTATGTAGCACATTTATCTGTTACTTAAAAATAATATAAGCAAAAGTACAGTGGTGCACTGATTTCTCATTCCCTTATCTCCAGGAACAGCCTATGATATGTTTTCTCCCATAAGTTCTTTAGTTCACGTTTACTGTGTTATATGTCAGTGACCATCTAGAAATGCAGAGTTGTTCAGATCAAATGACAAGTGATGCTTGTAGCAGGTGTGAGAGGGTTCTGGTTACATAACAGCACTTATCTGCCAGCATTCATAAGGTAGGCAGTTCATCTGTTTTATAGTTGTTGCTTATTTACTTCCTTTCAACAAAAAATCTACTCTCCTGAATTTTCAACCAGCACTTACTACCTTTTCTTGTCACTCATACTATATTTCTTAACAGAGATCCTTTATCACTTTCTTCAGTAATAACAGTCTTTTCACCTCCACTTACTAGTGCAGTGTACGTATCTGTTGTATGGAGAGTCTTATCTGATACTTGTAAGTTACAGTAATGTTATTTCTTCCTTATGTCTTTTTTGTAACCTACTGATGCGGTCTGATGTAAGACTTCTGATAAGAGAATGGGTGAGATAATAATTGAACAGTTAGTCATTGATCACATGTAGGGTGACTTTGAACTGCTAAATAGCAATCAGTTTACTATAAATAAGAATTTCAAGTAGTATGACATCGAGAATATTATGTTTTACAAATTCCCGGTGTTTTGTAACATGGTAAGAAGTCAATAGGCGTGAACTCACATTATCCAATATGTCTTTTCAATGACTTCATGTGAAGAATACAGAATAATAATGATTAATATTAATTAGATGTCAAGTCAGTAACACATCTTCATACAGTCAGTCTTTCTTTAATATGTCATAGTCTATTGTTCTTTCCATCGTTCCAGAAACCTATACTTAGAAAATGTAATTTATTTATTTTATTTTACATTTGTTTACCGTGAAAGTTCGACTGGGCAGAGCCCATTTTCAGAGGAGGCCCAAAAAGAAAAGCTCAGACATGGTAACAGTACATAAAAAACATAGACATGGTGAGATTTATTTATACAATGGTAAAAGACATGACAGGAGTAACATAACATGTCACCCCACTTATCCTCATGTATACCTCTGTCTATTCACATTCTACAAACTCTACTTAGGAAGTGTCTTGGCATTACTTCTTATGATGGTGAATTTTTTTGGATATTTGTTTATGGTGGGACCTCAATGAAAACAGGTTTCACAGTAAAATTCATAGGAAACATACTTTTACTAATGGATATTTACATCATAATAGTAATCATCCGAGACATATAATTAAGAATATACCGAGGGGCCAATATATAAGAGCAAGCCGTATGACCAGTAGGATTGAGAATCTAATTAAGGAATTTCATTTTATAGCCTCTTTGTTTTTGGACAGAGGTTATGATGAAAATGCTTTAATAACTAGTGGTAATGAAATTTTTAATAAACATCAGTCTCATTTTCCAGCCATTTTAAATGATCCTAGTAATGATAATATAATGAAGCATTCTAAAACAGATGGATCTAATGCTGAGGTGATATGTTCATTTGATATGATTGGGGATATGGACATGATAGCATCGGTACTTACAAAAAATTGTAGAATTATTCAAGGTAATTATGATATCACACGAGTATTGGGGGATAAGCCTTGTTTTGTATTTAGGAATACTAATAATTTTAAGAGAATTTTAGAATACAATAAATGTGAATCTAAGAAATTTAATGTTGATAGGAAAGGCATGTTTTGTTGTCAGGATTGCAGAATATGCCGATATATTTCTGTAGGTTCCAGTATTTCCATAGTGAATAGTGAAAGAATTCTTGAGGTACCAGGCTTTGCAAACTGTAATTCTTGTGGGGTGGTGTACGTTGGCATGTATACAGCATGTCTAGCATTTTATGTGGGAATGACCACACGAAGTTTAAGCACTCGTATTAAAGAACATTTATATAGTATAAAGTGTAAGGATGACAAGAATGCTTTATATAAACATTCTGTGGTGTGTCCTTGTTTTAAGAAATTTGTATTTTCTGTTTTGGAATTATGTGAACCAGACAATAGAGCTGGTGATTTTGAAAATTATTTGGAACAAAGAGAAACATTATGGCAAGTAAGATTAAATTCTGATAAATTTCCGGGTTTAAATGAGGCCATTAATGTTAAATGTTTTCTAAAATATAGAAAATTAGGCATTAACAAGCAAGGAAAATTGTCCCATTTATTTGGTATTTAAGTGCTGTTTTTTTAATAAATTTGTTTTTAACGAGTATTTTTTAACAAGTATGTTAATTGTTTAATTAGTTGTGTATTTAAGGAATGAGGTATGTGAGAGTAAATGTATTCTGATGAAGTCGTGAGATGAAAGCGTGTATTAAAGAAATTTGTACGCTATTTTGGTTTGGTTCACTGCTGATTTTCGTGTTCTTGGTCTTCCAGCTTTGCCATCTGTGGTTGATTTATTGGTTCCTGGCTCTTATTTTGTGTTTAACAATGGTAAAAGACATGACAGGAGTAACATAACATGTCACCCCACTTATCCTCATGTATACCTCTGTCTATTCACATTCTACAAACTCTACTTAGGAAGTGTCTTGGCATTACTTATTATTGTAAATATTAGAACATGCTAGCTTTTCAGCACTGTGTCTAAATTGTTTGTATGTTTATATTTTTAGTACTCACAGTTTCTTATGTGACAACTATAATTTGTTCTGCATACCGGCATTTCAGTTTGTACTCAATTTTATCTTATTTATAATGTTTCTTTTACTTTTTATTGCTGTAGACATTGGAGCTTTTCTTCTCGGGTCTCCACTGAAAATGTTTTTTTTTTGTAACTCAGCTGGACCAACCCGGTTAACAAATGTGAAATAATAAATAATTCCAGTACTTATATAATAAGTAAGAATTGCATGGAGTTGGCAGAGTTTTATATGGTGTTGTAAAAATACAGTTGTTAAATATTAGTTAAAGACTTGTCCAGTGGTACTTATTGTTACACATGGTGTACATTTGACAGAAGAATGTTAAACAGTAGTTATAAAGTTGCATTTACAATTAAAAAAAAACTAGAAAAAGCAGAAATTACACTGCAATCACTTTATGTTTAGTTATGTTAAAGTAGAGGGGAGTGAAGGTAATAGTGAGGAAGAGCAGAGAAAAGAAAAAACTGAGGAAGATAATGAAGGTCAGACTAAGAACAGTTGAGGAAGAGACGAGCTTTGATGTAAATAGTTATTGATAAGATGTTTCTGTTTGGCTATATGGGGTAATGGATTGGTATTGAGATAGTTTTTATGCGTAAGGGAAATACAGATAATAGGTATAAGAAGGTAGGAAGAAGAAAACGTGTGGAATGATAACATGCTTGTATGATAGTTTTATGAGTAAGGGGGGAAGAGATTATTGCTGTTCAAAGTTAGCCTGGCCTATCCCATAAGCAGAGCCATGAGTCTGATAAATAATGTTTAAGTTACTTTTTAAATTGAGTTAAGTTGCTAGTGTTTCTGATAGAGTGAGGAAGTGTATTCCAGGTTTTTGCTGCACGGCATGAATACAGTCCCTTGCAGTGTTTGTAGATTTGTTAACTTGTAATAATGATTTATTTGTTGAGCGAAGCATACATTTGTAGGAATACTGTTGTATTATATTTAGGAGAGCATGGATTTTATCAGGGTGGTAGAGTAGCTTGTGAACCATGGTTAACTAGTTAAAAGCCAGGAGATGTGGGAGGTCTAGCCAGGAGAGTTTTTTAGAGGGAAGCAGTGGTGTGTCCTATGTGAAAGTCTCTGGCAAATTTTGCTATTTTGTTAGACCATGTTTCTAGTTTGTCTAGGTCTGTCCTTTTAAGGTTAGTAAGAATGGGCGAGGCATAGAGGAGAGTTGATAGGAGGTGGGTTCTGGCAATGGCTTCTTTAGAACTGTCTGTTAGAAATGTTTTATTTCTGTATAGAGTTCCCATCCTTTTATGTATTTTCTTACATGTTTGTGATATATCTAAGTCGATTGTCAGTTTATCAATTGGAACTCCTAGTAGTTTAGTTTGTGTTTCAGGAGTAATTTTTGCATTATCCAAAGCAGTGATATAGAAGGAGGCAGGGGGATCTGTGGTTCTGGTAGGTTGAAAGATCATGAGTTTGGTTTCATTGGGATTGAGCATGAGTTGTGAGTTAGACAGCCATGATTCAATTTCATTGAATGACTTTTGTGTTATGTCTTGAAGCTGCTGTATATAAGTGTACAGTTGTCTGTGTATTGGGTTATGAAAGTTAGTGAGCTGGCAG
Source organism: Protopterus annectens (assembly GCF_019279795.1). NCBI lineage: Eukaryota > Metazoa > Chordata > Ceratodontiformes > Protopteridae > Protopterus > Protopterus annectens. Next base: position 1,123,231,793 of record NC_056744.1, read on the forward strand.
TACTGAGGTCATTAGTAAAAATATTGAAAAGAAGAGGACCAAGTATGGAATCCTGTGAGACACCAAGTGTGACTGGGAATAGGAGAGAAAGGTCTTGCAGCCACTTACTGCCTTCTGTCACCCTGTTAGGTAACTTTGGAACCAGGAGAGAACAGACAGTCAGTAACTTGTAATTGGAGATTGTGTTGAAGCCCTTGGAGATATCTAAAAAGACTGATGAAACTATTTTCCCTTCATTTCCGTATTGGCTTATGGTATTGGTACAGCTGAGAATTGTATTAGTGGTAATATGATAGGGTCTGAAACCATGTTGGGATTTGGCTAGTAAGTTATTAGTTGTGAGGTAATGGAGAAGTTAAGAATGTATGCACCTTTCTAAGAGCTTTGATAGTGGGGATAGGATGGTAATGGGTCTGTAATTTGTGAGGTCAGTGGACTGTCCACTTTTGTGGAGGGAGATTATGTGTGAGATTTTCCAGATTAATGGGACATATTGTTCAGCAATAAACCAACTAATCAGTATTAATACAGGGTAGGAAATGGCTTTGGCTGCTATTGTTTAGAATTTCACCTTGCAGGTTATCAGCAGCTATTGTGGTAGTTTTTAGTTTTCTTAGAGGTTTTTCTAAGGTTTTAGTAGAGATGGGTAGGAATGAGAAAGTATCACTGTTATTATTTGCTGGCTGTGCTGACTCTTGTGAGTGACGATTGTTTTTGGTTAGGGATAGAAAGTGTTTTTATATATTAGAAAACCTTACTATGTTCATAGTGTAAACATATAATTATGTTCAGATTATAATCAGATTACAACATTTGACTTCAGCAGGGCTGGCTCACATAACACAGTAACCCAATTATCACTTTAAATTTACATGACATTTAATATCAAGTATCTCCTGTTGAAACCATGAGATTGTTTAGGATGGTCATCTACCTTTCTACAAAATTCCAGCTATCTGGCAGTAAGTGAGTGTTTCAAAGAACCACACACCATTTTTATAACATACAGATAATGTTAGAAACTTTAATGCACTCATTTGTACACAATATAATCACTCGTCTGATAGCAACCTCATTAAGAGGTAAAACTATAGCATAATTCCAGATTTCTTTAAAAGGAGCATTCTATACCTTTCCAAAACAAAAGGTGTCCAAAGGTAATACAGTACATTCAAACTAAAAAACTACATATTCACAGGAAAGGCAATAAAATAAGAAAATGCAATGATGTCTGACAAAAGCTTAAGAAAATGCCTCATCTGCCATAATTACTTGTGGATATTTCTTACGTTGTGGTCTGTCCCTTTTACTGTTAACCTGTACAAACTGTTAAATAAACTTTAGAAATGCATTTGTCAGTTGCTGACCTATATCCTTGGTATATTGTTTAGGCTAGTGAACTTTTCAGTGTATCTATATAAAAGATGTATATAGAGAGACATCTTATAGTCCTTAGAGTTGCCTAATATTGTTCCTATGTTCCTACATGTAGCTAACGGATTTGGTTTATGTACTACCATAGTTACACTGTATACTCCATATATTTTCTTTGCTGACCTTCTTGTTTTGTAACCTATGTAAGTTTTATTTTCTTTAAAAAAATAGTAACAAAAGCAAAAATTCCAGTGTTCACTCTGTAACAGTACATTCCTCCAGTACAAGTTCTATTATGTTTATGCCCCCATTTGCATTTGCATATATAGGGCCGGATTCACGAAGGCTTGCACGGAGTCTAAGAGTAGAGTAAGACTCCATGCAGCCAGCATGTCCGCCGAGCGATCCAGGAACAGCCGGTAGGAGCGTGCAACAGAGCTCTCAAAACTAGTCCTACACAGACAGGGCTTGGATAGGCAAATTACCTCAATTGCAGGTGAAAGCTATGCAAATGAGGTAAATTTGCAATCCAGGAAACCCAAACCTGTCCGAGTAGGAGTAGTGTTATTTGCAGAAATGTACTCAGTTGACAACTGAGTACGGTTCTGCAAATAGCAAAATGGAGCCTTGACAGCTCAAAAAAAAGGATGCATTTACAGGAGGAAGCATGCCAATGGCCAAAAATACAGCCATTGGCAATGTGAAGTGATGCAAAATAAAAATAAAATAACTTTTTTTTTCATCCCGATCTCCAGGGTTTAAGCGTAGCGCTGCGCTGCGTAAACACGCTGCACCCTAAAAAACAGAAAATCAATAATTAAGATCCACAAATGTGGATTTTATTGCTGATATGAATTTACAATGCAAGTGAATGGCAGGCTGAAGACAACACTGCCACTGAGTAGAGGTTGCTAAGGGGGGGAAGCTCAGTCTAAGAGATGTAACCAAGCATTAGTAGGCAATCCTATGCAAATGAGGGTTAGGAGAGTGAATCGCAAGTTTACATAGCAAATGAGCACAGTCAGTGGAGTGTAGGAGTAGGATAAGGGGAGTAACAGAGTAGAAGATAGGTGACATCACGGGGGGGGGGTATGTATGAAAGAAGTGAAGCTCATTGGAGCAGAGTGGCATGTGTCAGCTGACATTTATATATCATTGAAAGAGGTGTGTCAACAGGTAGGCTAGGTAAAGTAAAGAAATCGAAGGTATATGCCGTGGATAACACCAAAGTTTCTTGCTGAGCGTGCATGTGCACGTGTGCGCACCAGTAAACCCGAGTAAGACAGTGTGCGCGCGTGTAAGAATGTGTGCGCGCGTGTAAGCCGGAGTAAGCATATGTCAGGCTGTGTAAACAGTTGTAAGCGCGTTTGCGCCAGTGTGAGCGCGTTTTAACAAGAATAGGCAAGTTTTAGTCCGTGTAAGCATGTGTATGTGTGTGTTAGCTGATGTGCACATGTTTGCGCTTCTGTGCGCGTTCCCCCCTCAGGAAACAGAAAGGAAAAAGGAAGCACACCAAATAGTAGGAAGTTACCAGGGAGTACTAGCAGAGCTAGCAGGTGAAAACAATCAGAATCAGGCAATTACACAGGCAGTACACTAGCCCAGCCCAGCCCAGCACTTAAAACTCTGCAAACAACAGTCCATTATGTTTCTCTCAAGAGACACTGCAACACTGCAGTAAGCTAATAGAAGTGAAAACTGAAAAAGGTTTACTGAGACAAAAAATGTTAGGGGCTGCCATTGCTGTTATAAGGCGACATATGCACCATGTTGAGGGTGGGGATAATGCAAATGCTGCTGGACAACCCACAGTGAGGAGATGGAGAAGAGTGTACAGGCCCAGGGTAACCTACCAGGGGCTACATGAGCTGGAGATAGTGGAGTGCTATAGAGTGGACAGAGACCTCTTGCAGCAAATTGTTGAGCTGTGCAGGCCATGCCTCACACACAGAACCAACAGAGGGGAACCCATCCCAGTGGAAACCAAGGTATGTGCTGGCCTAAGAATATTAGCAACAGGTACCTTCCAGAGACCAACTGGTGATATAATGGGGATATCCCAGGCATCAGCATCCAGGGTACTGCACCAGTTCCTGGATGCCATGTCAGCACATGTCGGTGATCATGTATATTTCCTCAGTTCCCGTGAGGTATTGGCCAGCATTATGCATCTCTTCCAGCAAATAGCAGAATACCCTGAGGTAATGGGTGCAATAGACTGCATGCACATATGCATCAAAGCACTAGCCGGTGAGCGGGGTAGGGTCTACTTCAACCACAAGGGCTTCCCCTCCATCAACTGCCAGGTCATGTGTAATGCCCAGGGCATAATACTGAATGTGTGTGCTGGCTGCCCTGGAAGCTACCATGATTCCCATATCTGGCATCTGACGCAGCTGTACCAGACATTTGCCAATAGGGGCATCCCACATGGTCACCTAGTGGGGGATACTGGCTATGCACTGGAGCCGTGGCTGATGACACCCATCAGAAACGCACACACACCTGAATAGGAATGCCATAATGAGGCACCCGCACAAACACAAAATGTAATTGAGCATGTCTTTGGGCTGCTCAAGTCATGGTTCTGGTGACTGGACACATCTGGTGGAGCCTTGCTGTACTCACCAACTACATGTACCCCAATTGTCATGGTATGTGCTATGCTACATAATATGATCCTGCGAAAACAGTTGCAGCAGGACCAGCATAGGCCTGGGCCAAACAGCCCCCCACCATTGCCAAGGCCATCACAGGCAGAGCATGACTCGGAGGAGGAAGAACCTGAGCCTGCCCCAGTAGGCAGAAGGAGGCGTGCCCAGTATGTTTTGGCCTTGGCAAAGAGGCAATGGAAAGCACGTATACTGGCTCAGTAGGAACTCTGGAAATGATACCTCTCTCTGACTCGCACATATAGTAAAAGGGATGCCTAAGTTGACACTAACTGCTTTCAAACATGTATAGGGAGTGTAGTATGTGCATCCAACATAGTCAGCCCTGCAGCACAACCTGAGGCATGATTGCCATGTGTTAAGGAATATAAAGCAGTGCTAAACAGCATTTACCACCATGTAGTATATGTAAAGAAAATCGCACACACCAACTATCGCAACTGTGGTCAATGTTGAGTAATATTGGCCAACGTCCAGCAATGTTGGTTAATATTGAGCAATGTTAGACAAACTGGGTCTAAGTATATGAAGGTCTCTCCAAACACCATTATATTGGGTGACTACAACTATCCAAACATTGACTGGGAGCATTACTCAAGCCCCAACACCCTATCCCAAAGGTTCCTAGAATTTATAAACTCAAATGCTATGAAACAACTAGTCACCACCCCCACAAGATGGGATAACATACTGGACCTGGTCATCACCAACATGGAGACTCTAGGCTCCATACCAGAGATATTCCCCTCATTGGTAAGATCGGACCATAAATTAATCTCACTGGATAGCCACATCCCGATCCCACCCACAGCCCAGAAAACCACAGTGAAAAACTTCTCAAAAGCTAACTTCACACTTCTCAAAACCAAGGTGGAATCCTTCAAGGCCCCCGGGCCAGTGGAAACTATGGCTCAAACTGCAGAATCCTTTATAAACACATTCTATGGACACCTTCAGGAATGCATGGATCATGCTATCCCAAACAAAACCAAGAACCAATCTTCCAAAGGCAGACATCCTGCCTGGTGGACCCCAGCCATAAATAAGCTGTACAACAGATGGAGGAAGCTACTACATGAAAGAGCAAAATCCCTAAAAGGGAAGACATCTCTGATCAGTACTAGCAAAAAACTACAATCCCTCATAAAATCATCCAAGGCCAGCTTCGAGAGAAAAATTGCACAGGACACAGAAGATAATCACAAGGCCTTCTTTAGTTATGTTAGGAACCTGGGTGGCAACTCCCAGATATGCTCAGAGTTGGTCCAAAATGACAAAAAATACACTGAACCCACAGACATTGCCAACATCCTGGCAGACAGGTTCAGTGCAAACTCCCCCTTCCCCCCCCGTAAAGAGCAAATATCTATCCCAGCAGAGTGCTGCCTCCCTGACATCTCAGATGCTCAGGTGAGAGCTGCCCTCTCCAAAGCAAAAAACACAGCATCAATGGGACCAGACGGTGTCCTGGGCTGCGTCCTACATGAACTCCAAGAAGAGCTAAACCCCCACATAAAGCTGCTGTTCAATCTCAGCCTTACTACAGGATATGTACCCAAAGAATGGCTTCAGCAACAGTGGTCCCACTCCACAAAGGTGGTGCCTCTATGGACCCTGGAAACTATTGCCCCATAAGCCTGACTAGCCTGGTCTGCAAAGCTATGGAAAGGATCATCATGGAACTCTTAAACAAAGACATTGGGGACCTGCAGACACTGGAACCTACCCATTCTGGCTTTGTTAAGGGCAGATCCTGCCTCTTAAACCTGGTTGATTTTTTTGAAACAGTCACCAAGGCCATTGATGAGGGGAAGGTAGTCCACACAGCCCACCTGGACCTCGCAAAAGTCTTCAACACAATACCCCACTTGGGCATCATCAATAAGCTCTCCAGCTTAAATATAAACCCCTATGTCATAAGATGGGTTGCAAACTGGCTCAAGGACAGAACCTACATAGTCAGAATTGCTGGAGCCATGTCAGACTCTAAACCAGTTACAAGTGGTGTCCCACAAGGCTCAGTCCTGGGATCTCTCTTGTTCGGTATATATTTTTTGGAGGTTCAGGCTAACACGGGAGGACTGTGGCTGACCAAGTTCGCAGATGACTGCAAACTGGGTGCCATAATTGACTCTCCAGCTGACACAAGCATCCTCCAAAAGGGTCTCATAGAGACGGATAACTGGTGCCAGAGCCATGGCCTAAAGCTAAACGCTAAAAAGTGTATAGTCATACCCTTTGGCAAAAACAAAGTGCCCACAAATTACCACATAGGTGAGAATCCATTAAGTACGGAAGAAGTAATTATAGACCTGAGGACCCAAGTTGACAGTAATCTCTCCTTTGACAACCACATTGCCAAAGTGGTTAGAAAGACCTTCTATATAGCCCACCTTATCATGAAAGGATTCACATCTAGATCGAGGGAGGTCATTGTGCCCTTTTATTTATGCCTCATCAGGCCCATAATTTAATACAATACCCCATTTGGGATGTACCTTACCTGACACCTGCAGCAACTAGAAAGACCCCAAAAGTACCTCACAAAAAGGATCATGGGACTCAAACAGATGCCATATGCTGCTCGGTTAAAGAAACTCTAGCTCTACTCAGTTGCATACCGCCTACTTATAGGTGATCAATGCCTGACATATAAAGCCATGTCCAACCCAGAATTAATGAGCATACTCCACCTCAGAAAATCCAAATCCCTTAGAGCTACGTGCTCCAGGGACTTGAACCTCAGCACAGAAATAAATAGGACATGCTGGAGGGATAGATTCATAACCCAGAGGCTCCCTTCTCTCTGGAATAGAATCCCAGTCCATGTTAGGCAGAGCCCCTCACTGACTCTCTTCAAGAGGAATCTGGAATCTTGACGAGTGGATGGGAGATCGTAGGTTTACCCCGGGGATTACTTTGGTGTCACTACTAGACAGAGGCACAGTAAACTAACCTTAAAAAGGGCACAGTAAAATCAGTTCAGAGGGTGGCAAAAGCCAAACACACTCTGGCTAGGCGTGTAAATGCCTTAGGGCAGATAGCCTAGTATGAACCTACGAACCTAAGTAGGGCATAGCTGAACAAAAGCCAACATGCTCATATTTGCTCTATTGGCCCTTAAGCAGTCTGGTCTGCTCAGTATGAAAATGTAAAGCAGTGATGGGCCTCAAATCCACGATACTGTACACTACAGTCATAGTACTGAACCACTAAACCACAACAGCATTGTAGTGGTCAGCCTGTATGAAGAAATGTTGATAAGTCTATGCAAAGTATTCCATGGAAACCCTGCAGGCACAGCATAATCCCTGTCAAATTATGACACAAAGGTGAGTCCCACAGTAAGAATAGAACCTGACTTTCAACACACACAGTAGAAATGTTAATATTGCCATGTACACATACATCAACAAATGTAGTGGACCTCAGACAGCAACATACTGAAAGGTCACACTGGGCATGCTCACACACTTGAATAAATGAGACAAATGTCAGGCAATAGAACACTGACCGTCTGAACTGGGCATGCTCACACACTTAGGCCATGTTGGAGTACAGCAGTGGGCCACACATATAGGCAGTTGCATGTGTTAACCCAGGAACCTCTCACTATCCAGCAATCTGCCCTGTGCACACAGTTATATAACAACAGACACATATATAATAAGTGGAACCCTGTCATAATCAAATATGTTCTGCAGATACCTAAGTTGTTCATAGAAAGTGGGAAAGCAAAGATGATAAAACCTGCAAACAGTATCAGCAATAAATATTGTGCATCCTGAACATTATCATAGGTTCAGAGGTTGATACTAGGCTATCTGCCCTAGGGCATGTACAAGCCTAGCCAAAGTGTGTTTGGCTTTCGCAACCCTGTCAAAGTAGAACACTGTGCCTGTGAATAGTAGGTCACACAAGATAGCCCATTTACATTTAGTGTATTGTGCCTCTGTCTAGCAGGGACCCAGAAGATATCCCATGGGTAAACATACGATTACCCATCCACTTGTCAAGATGTCTCCTGTAGGTGGTCAGTGGGTGGCTCTGCCCATGCGAAACCAGGATTACAATCCAGAGTGAGTGGAGCCACTGGGATAAGAATCTGTCCCTCCAGCATGTCCTATTAACATCTGTGCTGAGGTATATGTCCCTGGAGTGTGTAGCTCCAAGGGGGTCGGATATCCTGAGGTGGAGCATGTCCATTAATTCTGGGTCGGATATTTCCTTAAACTACAGGCACACAACACATCCGAGTAGGTGATAAGCGACTGAGTAGAGCTGAAGTTACTGTATCTGAACTGTGCAGGGCATCCGTGTGAGTCCCTACATCTGCTTGTTGAGGAACATTTGTGGCCATTACAGTTGCTGCAGGTGTCGGGTAAGGTACATCCCAAATGTGGCATTGTAACCAAGCATGGTCATGATGAGTATAGGGGCACAATGACCTCACTTGATCAACATGTGAAACCATATGGGATAAGGTGGGCTATATAGAAGTTCTGTCTAACCACTTTGGCAACGTGATTGTCAAAGGCGAGAGTATGAACAAGTTGTGTCCCCAAACCCCTAATAACTACTACCGTATGTAATGGATTACTAACTATGTGGTAATGTGTGGGCATGTTGTTATTCCCAAAGGGGATGACTATGCAACTAATGGCATTTAGCTGTAGGCCATGGCTCAGGCACCAGTCATCCTATCTCTGTGAGACCCTGTTTGAGTATGCATGTACCAGCTGGAGAGTTGATTATGGCACCCAGTTTGCAGTCATCTGCGAACATGGTCAGCCATATTCCTCCTGTGTTAGCCTGTATGTCACACAAATATATACTGAACAAGAGAGGTCCCAGGACTGAGCCTTGTGGGATGCCATGTGTAACTGGTGTATAGTCAGACATGGCACCTGCAATACTGAGCATGTGGATGCTATCCCTGATCCAGGTAGCAATCCATCGTGTGAGATATGTGTCGATATCGACACCGGTGAGCCTATGCATAATGGCCGAGTGGGGTATTGTGTTGAAGGGTTGTGCAAGGTCCAGGCAGGCTGTGTGGACAACCATCCCTACACCGATGGACCTGGTAACTGTTTAAAGAATACAAACAGGTCCAAGAGGCAAGATCTGCCCACAACAATGCTGAAATGTGTAGGACCCAGTGTCTGTAGGTTCCCGAAGTCTATATGCATGAGTCCCATTACAATACACTCCATAGCTTTGCAGAACAGGCTAGTTAGCCTTATAGGCCAATATAGTCTGTGGTCCATTGTGGCATCAACTCTGTGGAGCGGGACCACTATCGCTGTACGCCATTGCATGGGTATATATCCTGCAGTAACTCTGATATTGAACAGTGACATAATGTGAGGGTTACGTCTGTCATGAAGCCCATGTAAGATGCAGGCCGGAACACCGTCTGGTCCCATTGATGCTGTGTTGTCCGCTGTGGGGAGGGCAGCACTCACCTGTTTATTTGTGATGTCAGGGAGGTTACACTCTGTTGGGATGGACAGTAGCTCCTTAGGGGGGATGAGGGGGAGACATCTGCACTGAATCTGTTTGCCAGGATGTTGGCAATGTCTGTGGATTCAGGGCATATTTAGTCAGTATGCAGTAACTCACAGCATATCAGTGAGTGTCCAGCCAGGTACCTGAATTAACTGCAGAAAGCCTTGTGAGTGTCCTACGTGTCTAGTGCAATTGTCCATTAGAAGCGGGCCTGACATAAATACATGAGTGATTGTAGCTGTCTGCTAGTACAGATCACAGATGCCTTCCCTGTCTGGGATTGTGCTCTATCATGTAGTAGAATCCTCCTTTCATTGTATAGCTTATTAATGGCCAGGGTCTACCAGACAGGACCCCTGCCATTGGAAGAGTGAGTCCAGTTGTTACCTGAGATAGCATGATACATGCAGTCCACTAGGTGTCCATAGAATGTGTATGTAAAGGATTCAGCAGTCTGAGCCATACTTATCACTGTCCCAGGATCTCTGAAGGATACCACCTTGGTTTGGAGAAGTGTGACATTTGCTTTTGAGAAGTTCACCAAGATTACCCAGGATGGGTGTGGGGACGGGATATGGATGTCCAGTGAGATAAATGTATGTTCTTACCTTACCAATGAGGGGTATATCTCAGGTGTGGAACATAGAGTCCCCATGTTGGTGATGATCATGTCCAATATGTTGTCCTCTCTTGTGGATGTGGTGACCGGTTGTGCCATAGCATATGCATTTACAAATAGTAGCAACTGCTGGGTGAGGGTGTTGGGGCCTGAGTACTATCCCCAGTCAATGTGTGGGTATTTGAAGTCACCCAATATAATGGTGTTTGGGGAGACTTTCATATTGTCCAGTGTTCCCAGGAAAGCCAAGTGTGGTTCCTGAGTTTGGGAGGGTGGTCTGTAGCAGGCAACAAACCAAAAGGCAGATTTGCACAATGTTAGGTGCATATGTATGGTCTGTAATGCTTTGTGCAGTGCTACCAACCCGGAGGTATGTGTATCTGTGATGTATATGGATACTCCCCCTGTTTGTGTTGGCCATTCCGAGTTTTGTGGTCAGAAAGCATGGTATGAAATATAACCTGGTAGTGCTGGTGTGCATTTGGGAACCTGAACCAGGTGTCTGTTAGTGCACAGATATTGCTGTTGTCCATAGTGAGGAGATTCCTGAGTGGGTGCAATTTGAGGGTAACACATCTGGTGTTGAGCAGCATTACCCTCAGTGTCATGTACTCTGTAATGTCTATGGAGGTGGGTTTATCTTTTGAGCCCCACTTAAACAAGGCAGTATGGTGGTAGCAAGTGCCTTAGCCAGTATTCGAAAGTCCAAGGGTGACAGGTACAAGCTGTCCATAGGGAAGCTATGTGGCATGTCGAGCATGTCACCCCAGGCTGACAGACACTGTATCCCCTGTGAATGACACCAATATGTTAGCCAACTGTTAAACGTGATCAGTTTGCTGGTATACTGTGACATCATACTTGGTGAGTGCAAGATGCTAGACAAAGTCAGGGTCATACTGGCCTGGGCTACATAATCAGAGAGTTCCTCTATGTATCATGTCATGTGGTCCAGGGAGGAACGTCTGAGGTTGTACGCACCAGCGTGGACAATGATGGAGCCAGTCCTGTACTTGCTTTGGAGTGACCTGAGTGCATGTGTTATGCTGCAGATCCTGGCACCCGACAGACAGCTCAAAGTGACTATTCCCTTATTTGGCCTGTTGAGTGGGACGTCAGTGTGTCTGACAATAAGTGTCACCTATTTCAAGTGTATTAGGTGTGTTGTTTAGCCCGAAGGGCAGTGACTGTGTGGCACACTGACATTGTGAACTATGTGATATGTGGGTATTGTAGTGGGGTAACATTTGTTTGTGTGTCTGCTTTGGAGGTCTCTGCTGCTTAGGCAGAGCTTATGTAGAGCCTCCGAGTATGTTTATGTGTGATAATGTGGTTTGATTGCTGTCACTATAGGTTTATGTGAGACTGATATGTGGTGTGTATGGTTACCTTCACCACCTAATAGACTATGCCAGTCATGGGTCGAGAGAGCTCAGCCTCCTGTATGTCAATATTGTTGCATCTCTCACATATATCTGAGTTTGTTGGGAGGAGGAGAGGGTTGTCTGTGTACATGGGGCAGATGTGACATTGTGTCAAATCCACAATATTCACTAGCTGGACTGGAGAGTACACAAAAAAATGACCCCTGGACATGCCAGGATATTATAATGACATACTCCATAGCCTGATCACAAAGGATCAGTAGGGTGTTAAGTGTGTAAAAGAGTATAACAGGGATTAGTGCTCAGATTTGTTGGTGTTTTGTAAAGAGTAGCTGAGAAGGAGTCCAGACTGAATCATGACACCTCCTTCAGCTATGTCATAAATAGCAATGTACACTCATATATGTCCTGAGTCAGGGCCAACTGTACCTGACTGACAATGCCAACATCCTGTCAGACAGGCCCATCTAGACATACCCACCTCCCACTGATGATAGTTCCTGTCATCATACCAGGAGATATCACATGTAGAATGGCTGAACAGCACCCCCCAAAGCCAAAAGCATGGCAGCAATTGGATTACATTGTTTCCCAATATGTGTCATGCATGAACTACAGAACAAACAGACCCTGCACCGGAACAGTCTGTTGAGCCTCACCCTCTCCACAGGATCTGGAACCGTTGAATGTGTTACAGCAACATATGGCACTCCCCACAAGTGTTGGTGCACAACACACCATGGGAAGTATAGTCCAGTAAGCCTATGAAGTCTGATCTGCAAGGCCATGGAGTCCATCATGGTTGAAGTCATAAACAGAGCTATTGGAAGCTGACAAACACGCAACCCTACCAACTGTGGTATGTTCATGTGCAGATCATGGTTCCCAAACATGATAGACTGTTTGCAAGGTAGCCACCCAGGACATACATCACTGAACAAAGCTACACATGTCCCACATAGACTTTGAATAGCCCTTTATCAACATCCCAGACACATGTCATATCCACAAAACCAACAATCTGTGCATAAATATGTGTTGACATATGAAGGAATGTCAATATGTCCACAGATAGATCACGCAAGGTAAGAATTATGGGGTCTTGTTCAAGCTGTTGACACCTGCCAACCCACATGGCTCATTCCTGGGATTGCAGAAAACAAAGTGTACACACATTACCATGTCCAGTCTGATGATGTCAGCATCCTACAAATATAGCAGGAGAAAAACAAAAAATACCCACTAAAGCATATAGCATGCTGTGTTAATGCGTATCTCTCTAGTATTGTAACATAGGTAGGTAGGGGTTTGAATCCTGCAAGTGTTGCCAGTAGGGTGGGGGTGTGATTTCCTATGAAAAGAGTCCCCTTTTTGGAGACTGGGAAAACACATTAAAAGAGGTACATTCCTCTTTGGAAAGTCTGATGATGTCAGCACCCACAAATATAGCAGGAGAAGCAAAACCACACAGCAAAGCATATAGTGTGCCATGTTAATGTGTATCTCTCTAGTATCATAACATAGTTAGGTAGGGGATTGAATTCTGCAAACACAGACAGTGTGTGTGTGTGTGTGTGTGTGTGTGTGTGTGTGTGTGTGTGTGTGTGTGTGTGTGTGTGTGTGTGTGTGTGTGCGTGATTTCCTTTGAGAGGAGTGCCCTTTTTGGAGACTGGGAAAACACATTAAAAGAGGTACATTCCTCTTTGGAAAGTCTGATAATGTCAGCATCCTACAAATATAGCAGGAAAAGCAAAACCACACAGCAAAGCATATAGCATGCCGTGTTAATGCGTATCTCTCTAGTATTATAACATAGTTAGGTAGGGATTTGAATTCTGCAAACACAGACAGTGTGTGTGTTTTGGTGTGTGTATGTGTGTGATTTCCTTTGAGAGGAGTGCCCTTTTTGGAGACTGGGAAAACACATTAAAAGAGGTACATTCCTCTTTGGAAAGTTTGATGATGTCAGCATCCTACAAATATAGCAGGAGAAGAGAAGCCACCCAGCAAAGCATATAGCGCACTGTGTTAATGCATATCTCTCTAGTATCATCACATAGTTAGGTAGGGGTTTGAATCTTGAAATTGCTGAGTGTGTGTGTGTGTGACACAGATGGTCAACAGAGTGTGGGTTTTGCTTTTACTGTGGTATGACATATCATGATTAAAACAGTATGTGCATTGCACACATCAGGTATCTGCTTGGCAAATAAATGTGTACATGTGACCTCAATCAGTACATATGTGTGAAGCCTGCATACTACATGAATACATTTGTTTCCTTTGACAGATTGTGCTGCTGCTTCTCAGATCGTAGGTCACATATGTATGTATGTGACAAGCCCTGCCACTATAGTGATCTGTGTCCAAGGTCATCTGTGCCACACACACCCATGACAGTTACTATAGAGTACTGTGAGTGAGGGTACATGCCTGGGGTATATGTCAGACATGTTCATACACAACAATGACTGGCAATAATGGACAGTCATTATAGGTGTACAACAGCCCTGTGGATATGCATTCAGGCCCCTAATGTCTTATGTGACACACAGAGGGACTCCACAACACCTTTGGATATATGGATACCAAGGGACAGATGACATAGCATGTAGCTGTATGTACACATTGGTACCCAACATACATGTTGAGGGCTACCACCTATGTGGTACTGTCAGGATAGTAAGTATAATAAATGTGGATGACTATGCCATAGTCGGCTTACTGCTATATAGCATGTATTGGACAACAGGTATCTGTCTGTATGATACCCTTGTGTAGGATATGCATCCCATCCAGGGAATGCATTGTAGGCCAATGCATGCATTTCCAGATGTGGATGGACATATCCCTAGTGTGTTTGCATGTACCTAAGAGGGCTATATGCCAAACAGGTGTGGTCCCAGGAACGGGTGGCGATCAATACCACTGGTTACTGTTATAGTATAATACCGGAAGGATCCAACTGTTACTTAGTTCCCTACAACTGTATGTCATTTGTCAGGACATCATCTAATGATTGGTTATAGTCATGCTGTTGAGGTTGTGTATACTACCAGACTGCAAATCATTGACAGATATTAACAGTATCACCCACAGCATAGTGTCAACCCATATCATACACACATGTGTACCCATGTTAGTACATATATGTAGTAGAATGCATACTGGCCATCGAAAGATACTATGAGATGTTATCAATGTGTACAACAGGGTATGTCACACGTCCCATGTGTCCACTATGCTCGTACATGCAGACAGTGTGTACCCACCATGTTCACAGATGTACACCTGCTAATCTGTAAAGCACACACCACACATGTACTGTCCACTCACTAACACATGCTGGCAACATTGTACACTTCAGCCAAGTGGCACATGGGTGGACAATGCATACTCAGACCTAACACTGGTGTAAACAATGCTACACTGACAATCAGAGCTGTGATGCATAATGCTTGCTCAGATATACCTACAAGGATATCATTACACTTTCCTGTTGACAACTTGCTAATATTGCTACACTGCTATAATATCACCCTGTGTATCAGAACCATGTTAGCCAGTTCCTCCATCAATGTTACAGATGACAGGAGGTGGCACAGGTGTCATCATATGCACAGGGTGTGTTGTTGGTTTGCCAGAGCCCGACATTGATCCATCCAATCGACATGTCTGTGTGTGTGTGTGTGTGTGTGTGTGTGTGTGTGTGTGTGTGTGTGTGTGTGTGTGTGTGTGTGTGTGTGTGTGTGTGTGTGTGTGTGTGTGTGTGTGTGTGTGTGTGTGTGTGTGTATGTGTGAGCCCTAGTTGGTTAATGTGTGTGTCTGCATGCACACAGCTCCACCATGTGGCTGCCATGTACAGAAGGTTGTGGGAAAGCCACAGACTGTACCTGCTAAGCTGTACAGATCACTGTCTCTGGGCATGGACATGGTACCTGTGCCTGGCAGGGGTGCTACAGGCAGTATTGGGTACCAACCCTGACTGGGTACTATCATCAGAGGCAGACGTATGATGACTGGACCCATGTCCCTGCTGGGACTGGCCAGAGTCACGTGCACATGGTCTACTAGGATGGTCAATGGACAGGCCAGCCCCAGCATTGCTGGGGCTGGTACTGTCACTACGGGAGTGGTTGTGATCTGTGTGCCATCCGCGACGACTGCCAGCTTTTGCTGTTGCTGGCATGCTTCCGTGTCGACGTCTCAACCGTCCCTCATGGTCCTGGCTCATGGAAAACACATTGTGGAGGGCATCTAATTCTCCCCCCAATGTCTATCAATGACCTCGGTGTAATTCCAGATGGCACCGGTAAGGTAACGGATGCTGTCATTGATAGCGGTGTAATGGGCCCTCTGCGCCCTTAGTCCCTGTCTGGTGTACCGTTCCATACGTGCCTGTGCCTGCATTACAGTCTGGAACATACTGGAGGTTGTAATACCTCTGGGGGCAAGTCTGCCAGGGGCAATATGACCAGTGGTGTTCCCCTGAGAACCCCTGGACATCCGCCTATGTGGTACCATTCCAGGAATCTGGCTATGGCTGCTGTGAGGGGATGCAAGTGCCATGGGTACCACACTCTCCTGGTCAATGCCAACTGTATGCTGTCCCTCGGCTAAGGCCGTTGGTGATGAGGGATGTATTGGCAGTATGAGTGTGCGCATAGATGGGGTTGAACGCTGTGTACTGTTGATTGGTGGACCAATGACAAACCCTGTCAAATCTTCCTGTGCCAGAATACATGTCTCATCATGTCCACTATTAGTGGCAGTGACTTCAGGTTCCCTGCTGCTTTCAGCCACCCCAAACTCAGTACCTGTGAGATGAAGACAGGAAACTTTACAATCTGTAAATGATGTTAGCACGCATGCACACATGCACACATGCACACATGAACACATGAACACATGCACACATGCACACCTGCACACATGAACACATGCACACATGCACACATGCACACATGAACACATGAACACATGCACACATGCACATATGAACACATGCACACATGAACACATGAACACATGCACACATGAACAAATGCACACATGAACACATGAACACATGAACACATGCACACATGCAGACAAATACACTCCTCACTACAGCACATACACACACACACACACACACCAGCAATCCAACACATACTCAATAGTGGGTGAAGGTGGGTGACAGTATCACAGAGCAAACAGTCATCTCACATGTGTCAGCATGCAGAATATGTGTTACTCAAGACCATGAAGTGCAAGTGTAGATGGCCCTATTTAATGACATTATACATGGCGTTGATGCATGTGTGTAGTTGTTCAGTGATTGGCCACTCCCTGGAACACAATGTGTACATGGACACAACATTGCTGTGCATGTATTATCAGCTCTGCAATGTCCTGTGCACCATCACTCACAGGTATACATACCATGGCTGCATGTGTTATCTGTGTGACACATAGATTGCCATGTGTGATTACAGTGTCTGTGTCCATAGCAGATAATAGTGGGCACAGGTGTAGCACATGCATGCTATGTACACACACGGGATGAGTGGTGCATGTAGATGTGAAGGAATCCCAATGCTCAACATGGCCATTGTACAGTGGTTATGGTGAGTGTGGGACATATTGCAGATATGTCGGTGCCAGCCATGACATGGCATGCTACATGACTGCGACATTAAACACCACACATACCCAATGTGTGTCATGTGACCTATACACCCAATAGTATTCCAGGACATATATGTGACACTTTGTACAGATGCCGACTGCTGTGCATATTGTGTATACTGGCATATGAAAGTACACACACAACATGCTATGCATAGTGTGTATAGGTGCATATGTTTGAAAACACACACACCATTGAGGTGCAAAGCAATGACTGTTATGTGTAGTACTGTGGTCACTGTAACTGGATGGGGTGTAGTACCATGTGCCATCATCATCATGCATCTTATGGTCACTCACGGCTACTAATGTGTGACAGACCACCGCCTAGCATGCTGTACCGGAACTGCAGTGCCGTGGCTATGTTTACAATTACACAGCCACTTTGTACATGGGTGTGTGAGGTGCCCAATGGAGAACATTGCCTAACATGGCTGTGTTATGTGTTGAAGAGTGTTGCACAGCCCCATGATAGGCCTCTACCCCTGTGGTACATCATGTGTGTGTGGATGACATGTGGGATATGGAAGTGTGACCTTACAGTGGGTGTGTGGTAATGCCATACGTAGCATGTTATGTTGTGTACAGCTGTAGCAACTATGCCTATCCAATGTGCAATACATTGTTGCCACAACTGTGTCTGATGCTCTGTGTATTGCATGTCATTGAGGCAGCTACTGACATTACTGAGCTGTGCAACATCTTACAGCAAACATGCACGGCATGCATTATGCATAGGTGTGTTACGTGTACATGGCCTACACCTCACCTATGACGTGCACATTTCATTACCAACATTGCAGTTATACCACACTCACCAGCATGGATTGTCTGCCCTGCTGTCACACCAGAGGGACCTACGAGAATATGAGAGAGTTCGTCAGTGGCCACAACTGTGGCATTGCTACAGTGGGTATGCTAAACTACAATAGAACAACAGTCAACAGTCACAGGTATTCCAAATATCAGTATTGCACAACACTAGGCAGCACAACTGCTAAACACACAGTACACATCTCATGTAGACATAATCTAACAATACAGTTAACTGTGGTCTACAGATAGGGCATGTTACCTGCTCGCTCCATGTGAACATGCTGGGTGGCTCCGGCCTCCATGACAACACATGTCAGAGGTTGTTGCTGCTGTTGTCCAGGAGCCACCATGCATAGGAGCAGCTCCTCCACTCTGGTGAGGGGAGAATGAATGACCACCCCACCACCTGTGGCAAGCTGTTGTCTTTGGATATCAGACGCACGCCACCAGACATGTCTAATTAAATCACTGCAGTGATAGTGTACCTGCTCATATGTCCAGTTATGCATGCCTATGTCATTTACCCAATGAACAAGATTCTGCCATAGTGCAGTCCGCTCCTGCTGGTGATGGCTGCTTCGGGAAAACAGCATTGTGTACTGCTGCACCAGGCTTTGCAAAATCTCATCTTCCTCCACTGCTAGGTAGGATGGGTTGTGTTGGTGGGCCATCTGGCTGAACAAAATATGAACAATATGTGTGAGCGAGTCCTGTGGCACACTTTAAACCTTTAACCAAAGATATCACTTTACTGACATATATACTATCCATTTTGTCTGTCAGAGGTTACACACGTTCAATACCACTTATTGGTTCTCAGTCCACAACTGACTAACAGTGCCTGGCACACTCTATATATCACACCACTATACAACAGTACCCGGCACACTGTTTGTGACACAATGCACAACCTCGACACAGGGGTATATATCACGCCAATGCACGAACAGAGATGTCATCCATTGCAATGAATGTAAAGTACAGTTACAGTAGTACCATTCAACCACCCTAGCCATTGATGCCATAGCCCTGCCTAACATATGTATACAGTTGTTACTATAGGTGGCATACTTCTGTAACAGAGTATATATGTTGCTGGATACACACGTATACCCTGTAACACACATATGATTGCAGCCATGGTACAGGCATAATTACACACACATCAGACAAACATACAATGCACCACTGTATGCCAACACAGATGAGCATTACCTGTGTACCATACAGTACTGTATGCCACTACTTACAAACCCTTATGCCTGAGTTTTGTCCTCTGTGCAGACTACAGGAAACACACAAGACAGTGTTTCCAAGCAATGTGAACACACACCATACTGTGCTGTTTAGGGCTACAGCTTCAGGTAGTACTACAGTTCATATGGGAGTGGGATTCACCAGAAGTACCACTCACTAAGCATACATGCATTGCTTTAGCCTACAATGAGACACCACGGTCGTCAACAAGGAACTACATCACATTGTATGCCATACTACTATGTCTGCCTAACAGTACAATACACATCTTTTGCTGGCGTCACAGCTAGGATAGACACTACCATGTCAGATACAACTTCACACTAACCTATCACACCTTTACAGACCTTGCACACATTCAGCGTTACACTTATTTAACCTCACATAGCAGGTATTGCATTGAGTACATGTGTGAGTGCATAGTGTCATAGGTAGGTAATATGCTATTGACCCTAGGGCCTACAGCAGCCTAGCCATATGCAACCTTGACCTTTGACACACATGTACTTTGATTTCTCTTGCCCCTGCCAACCAGAACCACAGAGGGTGTTCCTGGGGTGTATTACCAATCTCCCAAAGAATCATCAGGGGTATTTATGACAACTGCTAATGAGGTGTCTTGTTTGCTATTGCTAGGTGGTCTATTCCAGTGTATGGCATATTTCTGAGATAGGAACCTATCCCTCCAGCATGTGCTGTTTAGTGAGCTGACGAGGTTTAGGGCCCTAGAGCATGTATCCTGGAGGGATTGTGATATGTTGCCATGGTGGTTGTCACCCAGCTATGGGTGTGACATACCTCTGTATGTCCGGCAGAGGTCACCTCTGTGTGGCTGGTATGCAATACAGTCTAGATGTGGTTTTGTGAGTCAGTCTGCATGGGGCATCTGTTTGCGGCCAGTATTACCCTTTGTGAGGTATGTCTGTGGCCTTTCCACCTGCTGTAGTTGTCATGTGAGGTACATACCACAAAGGGCATTGTGATGAGTAGAGGGGAACACTGACCTATATTTCCCTAGATGACACACCTGTTGTCATGACACATACCACACAGACAGATTACAGGTCTAGTGTGACACTGTCTTTATCAAAGAGGTGGCTACTGTCCACCTGTTTCCCATGTTCCCTTATCACACCTTCGGTGTTGGGTAGATCTCTACCTATGTGGTAGTTAATGAGCATAGTGTTTTGGAAAGGCAGAATGGCATTGCAGTATCAACACTTGTCTACAGTCCATGCCTTGGTCACCACACACCTGCTGCAGTACTTATGGCCCCATGTCTCTCTCTCACTCTATATATATGTATATATATATATATATATATATATATATATATATATATATGTATATATACACACACATATCTATACACATACATGTACACATCCATTGCTGTACACATAGATGTACATATAGGCACATGTACAGTCCACCTTTCATGGTGGGGATATCACTCATGCGGCAGTTGTGGGATGTACAGTTATGTGACTATATTGCACAGTGTTGTGCAGAATGCATGTGGGTGTCCTCGGCCCATGTAACTTTAGCAGGCCGCACTGGCTGTAACACAGCAGATCTGACAAATCAGTCCCACAGCATTTAACCAGCACATGACATATATCAGCACTGCATGCTGTTTTCTATGCCACACACTACGACCTACATAGATATATGCGCATAACAACCTTCAATGACAGATATCTGTCCACCCTTCATTAACAGTTGGAGTATGTCCCTTGCCCTATGCACATGTGCAGATACAGATAGATACGTACTGTTGCCACACATGGATGATTTGTATTGTGTAGAGTACTCTTCAGGAACATCTACTACATGCCAACACATACATATGAGTTACATACCTTACCTTTGTATCTCCCTGCTCCGTCTGTTACAGTTTTGTAGGTTTTTTTTTTTTTTTTTTTTTGGTTTTCTCCCTCTGTTTCTGTTTCTGTCTCTGTTTCGCTCTCTGTTGTCTGTGTCTCTGTCTGTGTCTCTCTCTCGCTCTCGCTCTCTATCTCCCTGTACCTGTAATGATATTATTGTATGTGTGGACAGCAGGTACAGCCTGCTTTTCTAGGTATCTGCACTTGTGCATGTGACAGCCTCTGCACCAATTGCTGCCCACCATTCAGTAATTGCATGCAGCCTGCTGTGTGGTGATTGCATTACTCACTGTGATTGCAGCCCACTGCTATAAAATGTTAGGTTAGGTAGGCATAGCCCTTTCAGATTTCCATGGTGGGGCCCATGCGTGTTTGCTCTGGACACCGTTGTGTCAGTCAGAAGGTTGGTATATGTCTCTTATCTGAAGCTAGGGTTGTAGCCAGTGATATGCATGTTATACTCAAACCTGAATGTTTCTGCTTCCAGTACACACTTCTCAGTGTACACATGTACTCACCCCTCCAAATGCTAACACAGGATATATGGGAGTATGTACTTTCTTTCTGAATTAGACATTTAACTGCCATACAAATGTGGTTAGTGCACTGTATTCCTGTGGCACATGCAGTGTTTGTGAACTGCTATACTGTAATTATTATGTTACTCACTTCTGAACAGTTTGTGGTTTGTTTGTGTTGACATTAGCACAGTCTGCTCAATACAACTGGACATATTTCAGTACTGAGTATGCCTACCTACACCCTGGTTTTGCCTGAATACACAGGTGTGTAGTACCTTTGAGTAGGGATGCAGAACTGCAAAGAGCATTTTTTATTATCATGTGAGGTTTATCTTGCTGAACATACAGGGTTGCTGTGGTACCTGTTAGTCTATCAAGGCAAGTAGTCTGTCTGTGTAGCTCCCACCTGTGGACATATCCAGATGGTAGCTAGAGGTTAGCCTATTATACTTTGTCTGTGTACCACACCAGTCTTTTCAGCACTGGCACATTGGCATTGTCACAGTTGGTTGCTAGCAGTACATGGCTACATCCTGTGATATTTCTGTGTTGTACTCCTACTTAAGGGCATGCTTGTGGAACTCCTTCCAAAGCTATTTGTAGAGTGTGTAATAGCAGTAATGCTGATATGCCTGTGTGTTTCTGCCTCTGCCAGGCCTCAGATACTCTCAGGTATATATTTGAATGGCCTCAGTGAAAGGTACATATACGTGAGATACACCTGCAATATATTACAGACATATTGCAGTTGAGACTTTCTTGGGAATCAGAGCATATGTATACCTACACCTTTTCTGATGTGCAAGCAGTGTCTACTCTCACCTATTGACATTATTCATTATGTGTGATTCCACACTTGTCTGCCTAAAGTTAGTACTTTCCAGAGTGATTCAGTGGGGCACAGCTAACATTTGTTTACAAATCAGGGACATCCCTGTAAAACAGTCACAGTTGGGGTGTCTGGCCTCTGCCCTATTCAACTTTGCCAGTATTTATCCTGGTCTGATACTGTGTGGTGTTTGTAAGGTGCTACTGTAACATTATTCCCTGCTTTGATTTCTGGTTCTCTTTTCACAGTCATGTCATGCAATTCCCCAACAACTGCTGGTAAAGACCCACAGGATTTGTGTTATACCATTCCTAATTTCCATTTACATTCCCTCATTGTAATGCATGATATATTTATTTCAGCACCAAGGTATTTGTATATCTGTTGTGGCTTAGTGGAAATTCATGCAGTCTATTGTGTCAATGGTCTGGGGTTCAAGTCTAACAGAGGTCTTTTCTTTTGCTGCTGAGCAGAACAAGGGCCCTTCCATAGAGTGACTAAGGCACTTTTAAGCAGTTGTAAGCAGGTTTGCGCGGGTTTGGCTGACGCTTAGCGAAGCTTAGCTAAGTGCACACATGCGCACACTTGCTTAAACCCACTTACTACTGCTTAAAAGTGCTTACTCCCGCTAGCCCCCGCGCTAATTTCTTTTAAAGAAAAGAAAATGGGGAGATAGAAAAGTGGTGAAAAAGGGGGAACAAAGAGGGACAGACAGTAGGTAAACAAGCTCAGGACGCGCAGGATGGGTGTAGGGAAGGTCCATGGTTGCCCATTTCTTTACCAGCAACAGCTGTGCATATGCAATAAATTTGGAGTGAAATTTGAAACCATCCACCCCTGGAAGAGGGGTGAGGACAACAAAGTATGTTGCACTGCCAATTATAATTATCACTTTACATGTCCAGTGGACATGTGTGCGAAATGGGCAGCTATGTATGGGGCGTAATTTTTTTGTGGGTACAGATTGCCCTTTTTTTTTTTTTTTCAGGTGAGAGTGGAAAGTGAGGTAGAGGAAGTAGGTATGTTCGGTGAGGTAGGTTGGGGAGGTAAACAGACAAGACAGACAAGATGCATAAAGGGGCGGTGTATGACACATGGGGTGGGTGAACACAATTGACAGGGTCAGATGTTTGGAAATCGCAAGCCCATGAGCCCACAGATGGTAACAGTGGAACTGAGATCCCCACCCATGGGCAGTCACCACTGCACCTTCACAGCCCCGAGGGTGGCTGTTCTGGGGGCTGCATAGGACGGGCAGGCTCACCCGTGAGATGTGCCACTCTTGCCTCGAGCTGGCATAGGGGATCAGCGACTGAACACTGGATCTCCCTACACACCGCAGCCCGGACCCTTCGAAGGGTGGCAGGTGGCCCTTCTCCGTCCACACTTGCACGGGGGGGACAAGCCCTATCCCCTGCAGCGCTTCCACCCAAAGGTGGCATAGGACCAACAGAGGAGGGGATCCTGGGCTGAGCATCAGACCTGCTGGTGCCAGGTGCACTCGCCAGCTGGGGAGGGACAGGTGAGTCCACTGGGACCAGCCTTCCCATACGTTCTGTAATTAGGTGTATTTAATTACAACATAAACAACAGCATTCCATATTAGTTGTAACGGCATGCAGTAATATTTCCATTAACCCAACACATCAAGGTTCCAACAGTTGAACAGCAAGCATAACACATGCATATATTGAACGACAGTGGATATTCCAACAGCATGCAGGGATGTTTGATAGCAACAGACCACCATGATTGTGGTGTTTGAACAGGGCACATGCATCAACGTGAATGCAAATATTTATAGAACAATAGGACATATGTCCCAACAAATATTTAAGATTACACCTACCCATTGAGGTGTGGAATTGCATGGTTTATGCACATACAGTAGGGTGTAGAAAAAAACCTCGATTAACATCTTATAATTACTTTTAGTCTACACTACATTCCTAGTGACTGCAAGTGTATATCCCCTACATGTATTATTACACTTGCCACCATGCATTAGGTTGTGTAATGGGTTTGGCTAGTTCAATATCTGCCTGATCTATATCTGACATACTAACTGTCCAAGATGCAGATGTTACTGCTACATATTCCTTGATTGCATTTATATTTCTTTATCTACATATCTGGATGTTTTCACATGACATTTTCACTTCTATTTGTACATAACCCTGCATTTCTTGACACACACTCACATTTCTGGGGAACAAATTAACATGCTACTCATGTGCCAGATTTACTTATGCATGCCAGCCAGTAACTGACTGTTGAGGACTGTATATATGCTTCACAGCTACTAGCGCTTCCATCACCCACTTCATATGGGACTGCACAACTCTGGGTTGCCAGCACTTTTCAAAACAGTACTATTTGTATAATGCAAGGGTACAACAACATTTCATACTAAGTGACACAGACACACTCTGGGTTTTAGACCTTTATTAATGACATTACACACTTTTCCACAGGCTCACTCCTTTATTTGTTATAACGGTGCATATGGAAGACATATTCAAGACATGTTATACCTTTATTAATAGGTTAGAACACTCTTTTTCAGGCTCACTCACTTATTTTATATGACAGTACCTGCAGAGATATTATTCCAGACATATGTTACCTTTCTTAATGGATTACTATACTCTTTTTCTGGCTCTCTGACTTTTTTTATCTGACAGTACATGCAGAGGACTTATTCAGGCCATTTTATGACTGTATTATTGGACTACAACACTTTATTTCATGCTCTCTCCCCTATTTTATATAACAATACATGCAGAATAATCACTAACCTGCCTGGTGGCGCAGCCTTAGCAGCCTAGCTGCACAGGCTTGCTGATTCGCAGCACGGTCACCTGCAGCTGTAAAGTAAATAAAGGGATATTGAGACATACCTATCCATTATACAGAATCAATTATCAATTCTTACATACTGCATTCCATGGCTACCTACTCAGTTGTGGGGCATCCTGCATCCCAATAGCCTCCTGTATCCATTGGTTCAGGCAGTCCTGCTTCCATCTCTTCAGGTCTGCATGGTGGTGACGGACCTGCTCACCAGTCCAAGGAATGCCTGTGACACTGGTGAGGTCATGAGCTAACCAGTTCCAAGCCTCTGCCTTGTACTCCGTCCCTTGGAACTAGCCCTGCAGGAGTCTTGACTCATGATGGTGGACAAGGAGCCAAACCACGTATTTCGACTCCTCGATGCCCCAACGTTGTGCTCGGAAGCATGTACCCTCTCCAGCACCAGCCATTCTAACTGCAGATGTGAGCTATAATCAGTTATGGCGAGTATTCCCGTCTATGGGGCTTAAATATGCAGCATTTCCTGCACTTTTTTGTGATTGGCCATTTTTGAAAATTCTCGGCTGACTGCAGACCTGCTTAGTAATGGTTAATCTACCATTACTAAGTATATGTATGTTAACAGTGGCTGGTTCACAACTTAAAAACTCGCAAACCCAGTAAACAACAAAAAAGCGAGCTGGAACACGATAAGAGCAGGCTAAAAACTGAAAATGTTTAATAAAATCCAAGTAGTAAGCTGCAGAAACAGTGTTCTGCCTTCATCAGACAAACATAAATCATTCAAATGACACCTCTTTTAAATAGATTTCAAATAATTTGACAAATCAAGAGCAAGTGCATTTTTCAATTAAGAAAAAACCATGGGAACCTTAAAACAGCGATATGCTTTACATTATTAAATACTAGTCATTGTTTTGTAGTAAACATAATAAAGCATAGCAAATGAAGTTCGCTAAATGAAATAACCTTCAAGCAGTATATGCAAGTAAATTGTGCTTTGCTTAAAAATTTGTATCAATGTGTTACCAGCAGCCTAGGTAAAAGAAAAAATATATATGTGTATATTTGTGTATATACAAGTGAAATATTTGTCTCATTGAACAAATTTAAATAAATCAAGAAGTAAAATTACTCTATAAAATCAGAACAATCCATTATTATACTAATAAATAAATAAACAAATAAACGATTACATTAATGAAGTTTAAGCTAATAAAAAACTCCAGTAGATAATTCAACTGCACACAGGGACTAGAAATAACTAGGATGTCACCACATGTGCTGTACCCAAATCTAAGGGACATCGCAAACAACTCTAATAGTCACAAAACAAGAGATAATAGTACATAAAAGCATAAGCATCAATGATAGTTGAAAGGTATTACCTATTATAAGAGAGCCATCTCAAAACACACTTAATAGAAAGGGCATCATTAATACCAGGGGTAATATGTGCTCTTGTACGAATCTGCCATAGTAATTCGTCTATTTCGAGACTAATTTGCCAAGGGATGCCTCTGATGTCTGGAATAATCTGCTGTAAAATAATAAAACTAAAACGGTGGTCATTGTGTTCCATAATATGCCTAGCTAAGGCATTAGTGTGGTCTTGCTTAGCAATGGCATAAATATGTTCATATATTCTAGTTTTTAACTTGCGTTCCATTTTCCCAATGTAGAACGCATTGCAAAAATTACACAATGCTGCATAAATGACCAATTTAGTTTCACAATTATAGGGGTCCTTGACTTTATATTCTTTACCACTAATAGAAAAATGTGTTGCCACCTTAATGTGTCTACATTGGGCACAAAAGCCACATTTAAACATCCCTGATGGTCGATTTTGTGCCCTTTTTGGCTTGTTCTTCTCCAAAATTGCTTTCAAATTATAGCCTCTCCTATAAGTGATTTTAGGCCTATCACCTAATACATTAAGAAGAGTTCCTTCACTTTTTATTATGGCCCAGTTTTTATTAATAATCCCCTTGATTAATTGATAATCCAAGGAGAAGGTATACAAAAAACTAGTACAATACGTGTTGCTACTCTGCTTATTTGTCCTAAAATTTGGACTAATAGTAGAACTAACTTCTTCGTGATTATCAGGGTTATTCGTGTTATAATGGCCAGTTAGAAGGGGAAAAAAATACCCTTCCTCGCGTTTACGTGATACCTCCAAAATAATACTAGTTAACAAGTTGATTGGGTACCCCCTAGATTCAAACATACTCATTAACTTGTTACATTCACTGTTAAAATCTGTATCATCTGTTACCATACGTGCTGCCCTGACAATCTGACCTTTACCACAGATCTTTTTGGTGGTATGGGTGGTTACTGAAAAAGTGCAAGAGAGAGTTAGAATATGTGGGTTTTCTGTATATGACACTTTTGAACCTGTGATTAATTGTGTCCTTAATAAGGAGAATGTCCAAATAGTTGATCTTAGTGTCATCCACTGTGTAAGTGAATTCTAAAAGTCGGTCATACTAGTAATCCTTTCCAGAAAGGAAGGTATGAGATCTTTGTTTCCTTCCCAAATACAAAATATGTCATCCTGGTACCTAGTGTACCAGGTGACATATTGTTGAAATAAGTCATCTATAAATAGAAGTGTGGACTCCCAATTCGCCATTACAGCATTAGCAAATGTACCAACAAAGGCGAACCCATGGCCACCCCTGAGGTTTGCAAATAGAAGTTGTTCTCAAAAGTGAAGTAATTATTCGTTAAAACTGTCTCAAGGAGGGTTAAAGTGACATAAATAGTGTCATCTTTAACTTTTTTTGCTGATAAATACTCCTTAACCCAAGCTAAACCAATAGTTTGGGGAATGACAGTATAAAGGTCCTTGACGTCGATAGTCAAGAACACTGCCTGGGGATTATGCTAGTTTGTTAATATTTTCCAAAAAGGACCAGGAATCTTTACATATATGCACCTCCTTATCAATAAGGGGTTTGATAATGTTGTCAATAAATTTAGCACATGGGTAAGTGATAGACCCCCTCCCGTCAACTATGGGGCGGAAAGGGTGTGCATTTAAACGTTTATGAAGTTTGGGGGTCCCAAAGAAAATGGGGATCCTTGGAGCTGCTATGTTAAGATATCTATAGGCATCCCCATCAATGAACCCATCCATTAATAAGTCATACAAAATGTTGTTGATTTTGTGGTATGCAACATGTATTTCGTTCAAAGAAACCTTACTATAGGCTGGTGTGTCCAAATGTTCAGACATGTATTCGATATACTTACAGTGGTCCATGAAAACCACCCCTCCCCCTTTATCTGGTTTCATAACTCTTATGTTGCAATCTTTCAAAAGGCTAAGGAAGTCCCATTCTAGAGGGGAAATGTTAGCAAGGTGTTTGTGGTTGCTGTACATTACTCGATTCTTAATAGCCCAAAGATCCATTTCACAGATTTTTTCAAATGTATTTAACAAAGGATGAAGTGGTGGATTGTATGAACTGGAAACTTTTAGAGTATTCACAATATCAGTGGTATTACCCATTAATAAATTTAAGTTGAGTTTTCTTACAAACACCTTGAGATCTATGATAGTTCTACCAATGTCCATATGTTGACTTGGGACAAAAGAAAGGTCTTTGGCCATAAAATCCACCATGTCTTGTTGTATATTTAAAAGAGTATAGTTGTAAACAGTAAAGTTACAATTAGTACTTGTGAGTAATTTAGGTTGTACACCAAAGTCCAAAGAATCATTTATCTCCTCCGTCCCTTCCTCTTGTTCCTGGTGTTGTTCTGCATCTGGGCCTGGGGAGGGTTGTATCTCTGTGCGTTGTTGACAGGACGAAAATCCTGATGATCTTGCTGCTTAGTACCCTCTACATACTGGCCTGGTGCAGCACTAGGCTGATTGTTGTCCCTAGATTCGACCTGAGGCAAGCCACCTTGCTGGTGACCACCATCGGTCGCATTGTTATTATTATTGTTAAATCTAGGACTCCTTCGTGGTAATTGTCTATTGTCATTATAATGGACAGAGTTATTTTGGAAATTGTGAACAGAACTATTACGAAAATTATTGTTGTTAATGGAATGAGCATCATTATTATGTTGCACATCAGAAATGTTCTCATAAGGTAAATCATTTACCTTGTTAGAATGTCTGGGATACGCACGATTGTTAGAGTAATCAGTGATGTCTCTGGTAAGCTTCTTTTTCTTGGTGAAAAGTAGTTTACTTAAACTCGCCTCAATACTAGAAAAAATGCGAGAGTATTCATATTTGTATCTGAAAAAATCTGGATTAGTTACTATTTCCTGTTCCAAGGTCTCTAGTTCAGCTGTTAAAGTAGTAATGTCTTTAGAATAGAATGAAATAAGTGCCTTCAAGAACTCGAAACCTTGTCGGTCAAATAAGTCAGTCAGTTCTTGATAAAAAGCTGAATTATCAGCCAGTCCAGCGGGAAACCTCCACTGGCGGAGACCTTTAGGAACTACCTTGTTACCAATGCATTCATTCAAGTACGAAACTTCTAACTGGAGTTTTTTACATTTGTATAACTTATTATCAAATTGTTCAATTTTATCAGATAAATTAAAGTTCTCACCATTTAATTCTGTAGTAGATTCCACCTGAGGTACTAATCTTTGACTGAAGAAGTTATTGTTGCCAAGAAAATTAGTTACCAACGGAATTGTATTGGTGTTAGCAATTCCGTTATTAGCAATTCCGTTATTACCTTCTTGCTGCTGGAAACGGACAAAGTCAGTACCCCCTAGTGCATGTCCAACTGGAGGTGGAAGTAAACCAGTGCGATGTGCAGAAGACAGGGGTAGCTGGTCAGTATTAGATGTATCGTTATTGGCGTTCTGGTGCACCGTGGCGCTGCCCATTAGAAGCGATGTTGCATTAGAATGTGAATGCAAAGTCGAGTTATTAGTAGAACCAATATTGGTGGAGCCAGCGTTAGTTCGGTGGGCTAGAAAGTGCTTCCACTTTCTGTGTTAAAGCATCCACTCTCCAAAAGAGCTTCCACGTGTGCTGTCAGGTTCCTGGTGAGTTACTCATCCGTTATCATCATTTTGTTGCGTAAACAAAATAGGTGAAGCCTCCGGTTCCGCTCGCCATAGTGAAGACAATACACAACTTAAGAACTCGCAAACCCAGTAAACAACAAAAAAGCGAGCTGGAACACGATAAGAGCAGGCTAAAAACTGAAAATGTTTAATAAAATCCAAGTAAATGAAAATGTTTAATAAAATCCAAGTAAAAGTAAGCGCTTTCGGCAGAAACAGTGTTCTGCCTTCATCAGACAAACATAAATCATTCAAATGACACCTCTTTTAAATAGATTTCAAATAATTTGACAAATCAAGAGCGAGTGCATTTTTCAATTAAGAAAAAACCATGGGAACCTTAAAACAGCGATATGCTTTACATTATTATATACTAGTCATTGTTTTGTAGTAAACATAATAAAGCATAGCAAATGAAGTTCACTAAATGTAATAACCTTCAAGCAGTATATGCAAGTAAATTGTGCTTTGCTTAAAAATTAGTATCAATGTGTTACCAGCAGCCTAGGTAAAAGAAAATATATATATGTGTATATTTGTGTATATACAAGAAATATTTGTCTCATTGAACAAATTTAAATAAATCAAGTAAAATTACTCTCTATAAAATCAGAACAATCCATTATTATACTAATAAATAAATAAACAAATAACGATTACATTAATGAAGATTAAGCTAATAAAAACTCCAGTAGATAATTCAACTGCACACAGGGACTAGAAATAACTAGGGTGTCACCACATGTGCTGTACCCAAATCTAAGGGACATGCAAACAACTCTAATAGTCACAAAACAAAGAGATAATAGTACATAAAAGCATAAGCATCAACGATAGTTGAAAGGTATTACCTATTATAAGAGAGCCATCTCAAAACACACTTAATAGAAAGGGCATCATTAATACCAGGGGTAATGTGTGCTCTTATAATCTGCCATAGTAATTTGTCTATTTAGGCGAATTTAAGGCCACCTCTGATGTCTGGAATAATCTGCTGTAAAATAATAAAACTAAACAACGGTGGTCATTGTGTTCCATAATATGCCTAGCTAAGGCATTAGTGGTCTTGCTTAGCAATGGCATAAATATGTTCATATATTCTAGTTTTAACTAGTTCCGTATTCCCAATGTAGAACGCATTGCAAAAATTACACAATGCTGCATAAATGACCGATTTAGTTTCACATTTATAGTGGTCCTTGACTTTATATTCTTTACCACTAATAGAAAAATGTGTTGCCACCTTAATGTGTCTACATTGGGCACAAAAGCCACATTTAAACATCCTGATGGTCGATTTTGTGCCCTTTTTGGCTTGTTCTTCTCCAAAATTGCTTTCAAATTATAGCCTCTCCTATAAGTGATTTTAGGCCTATCACCTAATACATTAAGAAGAGTTCCTTCACTTTTTATTATGGCCCAGTTTTTATTAATAATCTCCTTGATTAATTGATAATCCAAGGAGAAGGTATACAAAAAACTAGTACAATACGTGTTGCTACTCTGCTTATTTGTCCTAAAATTTGGACTAATAGTAGAACTAACTTCTTCGTGATTATCAGTGTTATTAGTGTTATAATGGCCAGTTAGAAGGGGAAAAAAATACCCTTCCTCGCATTTACGTGATACCTCCAAAATAATACTAGTTAACAAGTTGATTGGGTACCCCCTAGATTCAAACATACTCATTAACTTGTTACATTCACTGTTAAAATCTGTATCATCTGTTACCATACGTGCTGCCCTGACAATCTGACCTTTTACCACAGATCTTTTTTGGTGGTATGGGTGGTTACTGGAAAAGTCCAACAGAGAGTTAGAATATGTGGGTTTTCTGTATATGACACTTTTGAACCTGTGATTAATTGTGTCCTTAATAAGGAGAATGTCCAAATCGTTGATCTTAGTGTCATCCACTGTGTAAGTGAATTCTAAAAAGTCAGTCATACTAGTAATCCTTTCCAGAAAGGAAGGTATGAGATCTTTGTTTCCTTCCCAAATACAAAATATGTCATCCTGGTACCTAGTGTAATACCACTGATATTGTGAATACTCTAAAAGTTTCCAGTTCATACAATCCACCACTTCATCCTTTGTTAAATACATTTGAAAAAATCTGTGAAATGGATCTTTGGGCTATTAAGAATCGAGTAATGTACAGCAACCACAAACACCTTGCTAACATTTCCCCTCTAGAATGGGACTTCCTTAGCCTTTTGAAAGATTGCAACATAAGAGTTATGAAACCAGATAAAGGGGCGGTGGTTTTCATGGACCACTGTAAGTATATCGAATACATGTCTGAACATTTGGACACACCAGCCTATAGTAAGGTTTCTTTGAACGAAATACATGTTGCATACCACAAAATCAACGACATTTTGTATGACTTATTAATGGATGGGTTCATTGATGGGGATGCCTATAGATATCTTAACATAGCAGCTCCAAGGATCCCCGTTTTCTTTGGGACCCCCAAGCTTCATAAACGTTTGAATGCACCCCCTTTCTGCCCCATAGTCGACGGGAGGGGGTCTATCACTTACCCATGTGCTAAATTTATTGACAACATTATCAAACCCCTTATTGATAAGGAGGTGCATATATGTAAAGATTCCTGGTCCTTTTGGAAAATATTAACAAACTAACGCACAATCCCCAGGCAGTGTTCTTGACTATCACGCGTCAAGGACCTTTATACTGTCATTCCCAAACTATTGGTTTAGCTTGGGTTAGGGAGTTTATCAGCAAAAAGTTAAAGATGACACTATTTATGTCACTTTAACCCTCCTTGAGACAGTTTTAATGAATAATTACTTCACTTTTGAGAACAACTTCTATTTGCAAACCTCAGGGGTGGCCATGGGTTCGCCTTGCCGGTACATTTGCTAATGCTGTAATGGCGAATTGGGAGTCCACACTTCTATTTAAAGATGACTTATTTCAACAATATGTCACCTGGTACACTAGGTACCAGGATGACATATTTTGTATTTGGGAAGGAAACAAAGATCTCATACCTTCCTTTCTGGAAAGGATTACTAGTATGACTGACTTTTTAGAATTCACTTACACAGTGGATGACACTAAGATCAACTATTTGGACATTCTCCTTATTAAGGACACAATTAATCACAGGTTCAAAAGTGTCATATACAGAAAACCCACATATTCTAACTCTCTGTTGCACTTTTCCAGTAACCACCCATACCACCAAAAAAGATCTGTGGTAAAAGGTCAGATTGTCAGGGCAGCACGTATGGTAACAGATGATACAGATTTTAACAGTGAATGTAACAAGTTAATGAGTATGTTTGAATCTAGGGGGTACCCAATCAACTTGTTAACTAGTATTATTTTGGAGGTATCACGTAAACGCGAGGAAGGGTATTTTTTTCCCCTTCTAACTGGCCATTATAACACTAATAACCCTGATAATCACGAAGAAGTTAATTCTACTATTAGTCCAAATTTTAGGACAAATAAGCAGAGTAGCAACACGTATTGTACTAATTTTTTGTACACCTTCTCCTTGGATTATCAATTAATCAAGGGGATTATTAATAAAAACTGGGACATAATAAAAAGTGAAGGAACTCTTCTTAATGTATTAGGTGATAGGCCTAAAATCACTTATAGGAGAGGCTATAATTTGAAAGCAATTTTGGAGAAGAACAAGCCAAAAAGGGCACAAAATCGACCATCAGGGATGTTTAAATGTGGCTTTTGTGCCCAATGTAGACACATTAAGGTGGCAACACATTTTTCTATTAGTGGTAAAGAATATAAAGTCAAGGACCACTATAATTGTGAAACTAAATCGGTCATTTATGCAGCATTGTGTAATTTTTGCAATGCGTTCTACATTGGGAAAACGGAACGCAAGTTAAAAACTAGAATATATGAACATATTTATGCCATTGCTAAGCAAGGCCACACTAATGCCTTAGCTAGGCATATTATGGAACACAATGACCACCGTTTTAGTTTTATTATTTTACAGCAGATTATTCCAGACATCAGAGGTGGCCCTTGGCAAATTCGTCTCGAAATAGACAATTACTATGGCAGATTCTGCATACAAGAGCACACATTACCCCTGGTATTAATGATGCCCTTTCTATTAAGTGTGCTTTGAGATGGCTCTCTTATAATAGGTAATACCTTTCAACTATCATTGATGCTTATGCTTTTATGTACTATTATCTCTTGTTTTGTGACTATTAGAGTTGTTTGCGATGTCCCTTAGATTTGGGTACAGCACATGTGGTGACATCCTAGTTATTTCTAGTCCCTGTGTGCAGTTGAATTATCTACTGGAGTTTTTTATTAGCTTAAACTTCATTAATGTAATCGTTTATTTGTTTATTTATTTATTAGTATAATAATGGATTGTTCTGATTTTATAGAGAGTAATTTTACTTGATTTATTTAAATTTGTTCAATGAGACAAATATTTCACTTGTATATACACAAATATACACATATATATTTTTTCTTTTACCTAGGCTGCTGGTAACACATTGATACTAATTTTTAAGCAAAGCACAATTTACTTGCATATACTGCTTGAAGGTTATTACATTTAGCGAACTTCATTTGCTATGCTTTATTATGTTTACTACAAAACAATGACTAGTATATAATAATGTAAAGCATATCGCTGTTTTAAGGTTCCCATGGTTTTTTCTTAATTGAAGAATGCACTCGCTCTTGATTTGTCAAATTATTTGAAATCTATTTAAAAGAGGTGTCATTTGAATGATTTATGTTTGTCTGATGAAGGCAGAACACTGTTTCTGCCGAAAGAGCTTACTTTTACTTGGATTTTATTAAACATTTTCAGTTTTTAGCCTGCTCTTATCGTGTTCCATCAGTGGCTGGTTCTCCAAAGTTGTCATGGCTTAGTGGTTCTGTACTTTGATTATGATGCACAGAGTCATGGGTTCGAACCTAGTCATTTATTTTATTTTCATACTGTCCAGACAGGCTAGGGGGTGTGGCTGCGTTTAAGCAACTTTGCTCTACATTGCTCCACGGTGCCCTACGATGCCCTGGTTGGCGTGGCATGCATGTCCGCACAAACACATTGCACTTTTTAAAGCACTATTTCGCTATGGGCACCTCTATTGGGCTGGGTAAAGTGCTCTTACACTTTGGGCAACTCTATTGCGCTAGGTAAAGCACACTTAAACTTTGGGCACCTCTATTGCGCTGGGTAAAGCCCTATTAAACTATGGGCAACTCTATTGCGCTGGGTAAAGCGCTGCTTAACTGCAAGCAATTATATATCAGTATCCTTTAAAAATATATATTTAGTTCACAGATACATTGGCCATTTCACTGCTTTTTACTAATATTTTAATCATATTTGTCAGGTATTATTCCATATACTGATTTAAAACATAAATAAGAAGGAGAGTGGTGGGACTTGAACCGTGAAAACCTCTCCTTTGTGCAAACGCTCTACCATTACATTATTGCTGTTTGGTGTGAGTTGCATCAACATTCTTTCTTATACTCTTCCATGTCGGAATTGCTAACTACAGCTAAGCAATGGGCACACCCGTGCACACACGCGCACATACGGGCAACTATTTTGGGAATTTAAAACAAATAAAATTAATAGATAAAACAGGAACACAATAAACCCACAGCGTTAACAGATGCTGTAAATCTCGTTCAGAAAATCCAAGTTGACGATGAAAAGTGAACCAACTCTCTTTTATTCAAAAACGGACATGTAAATACGAGATAAGCGCTTTCACAAAGATGCTTCATCAGATCTCAGGCAAACTAATAGAAAATACCCATCATTAAATACTCTGAGAATTAGTTAACCATTTGCAAACAATTAGTAATTAAAAAGACAGCAATCTCATTGCTGATAGTCCATTCTGTGAGTACTTAAAATCAACAGTACTATAAAATCTGTATAAAACTTATAAGGCTGTATATAATAAAAAACAATCCTTAGTTGCATGTCAAATACATATCATATATATTAGTGTTAACATTGTTAAAATGAGTGCATGAAGTATGGCCTCAAATATGACATATGTTACATCACACTCTAACACAAAAATTTTAGTATGAATGTATATAGTATATGTGTCTGGCTGTATACCTATATAAAAAATTAATACTTTTATGTTTTATAATACAGGTATCAAAAGTGTATATATAAAAAACAACATGGGAGATATGTATCCTTATTTTACATATCACTTAACATTTCTCCTTTGCCTCAACTTAGGTCTAATCGAGGCTCTCTCATTCAAGCCAGAGCCTTGATCTGCTCTCAATTTTATTATCCATTCTGTCTCTCTACTTTCCGTATGAGTTCTAATGTCACCCCCTCTAGGATTGGGAATTATCACCTCCAATACTTTAAAGGAGAATTTATGTTGTATATTTGTCATGGTAATATGTTTTGCCAAGGCATTCTGAGTAGTGCCCTTCTTCATGTGATAAACATGCTCCCTCATCCGATCTCTTAGGGGGCGGTTGGTTTTACCAACATAGAAACAAGGACATAATTGGCACCTGGCTAAATAAATAACATGTGAAGTCATACAGTTTGCTGTTACAAATGTGTGATAGTATTTCCCATTATCAGGGTGATAAAATCCTGGTGTATCATCTATATAACAACAGAAATTACACCGTCCACATGGTCTGGTGTAACCGTCTATTTTATCCCTATCTCTGTGGAACACAGAGCATAGTCTCCTCTTCAAGTTGTTCTTATTCCTATATAGAAATCTGGGTTTATCCCCTACAATGTTTTTGACATCATCATTCGTGCATAATACCCCCCAATGTTTACTCAATACCTCTCTCAATTCACTATAATCAGATGAATAATGCGTCATAAATTTTAAATTACGACTAGCATTAGTCCTATCTATAAGGGGACAAGTTGACCCAGCTGGTCCAAAATAAGGCACCCCTATAGTAGATCTCAGTTCTGACATATCACTGAACTGTGTATTAATTTCATCCATGCTATAACCTCTGGAACACAATCTATCTCTCAGATTATTAAGTTCTGTCTCAAAACCAGTTTCAGTTGGATTAAGTCTTGATGCCCTAATTGCTTGTCCTCTGATTATATTTCTAAAAACATGTGGAGGGTGCATACTAGTTCTAGTGAGTAAACTGTTGCTATAACAACTCTTCCTAAAAACACCTGTATTAATATTATTACCATCAATCCTCTCAATATACATATCAAGGAAGTTTATTTTATATTGTGAATACTCCATAGAGAATTTGAGGCAGGTGGTCAAGTTATTCATGATGTTAAAGAATGCCTCTAGTTGTTCAACTGTGCCTTTCCACAAAATAAATAAATCGTCAACGAAACGACGATAAAACACAACATGTTGTTTGAATAGATCCTCTTCAAATAAAACTTGTTCTTCCCAATGGGCCAAATACATGTTGGCGTAGCTATTGGCACAAGGAGTGCCCATAGCTACGCCATCTTTTTGTTTATATACACCTTCATTGAATGTAAATAAGTTATTCTCCAAGATTAATTCTAAGAAGCATGTTATCAAATCAATCTCCACACAAGTATAGCCACTATGCGTCCTCAGATAATCAGTGACATACAATAATCCCACACTATTGGGTATGACTGTAAACAAGGATTGAACATCAAGGGTGACAAACAAAAAGTCAAATGTGATGTTCATGTCCCTTGTACAGTCATATAAATCAAGTAGAAATTGTTTCGAATCTCTCAGGACAACTCTATTAGAATTCAGCACTGGTCTGAGATGCTTTTCTACATATACAGATAAATGTTCGGTCACCCAATCTCGACCTGACACTATCGGTCTCATGGGTGGTCTAGTAGGATCTTTATGTATCTTCGGTAGACCGTGTATAGTGGGTATCATAGGGTGACAAATGATAAGGTATTGAAATAAATCTTGATCTATTAACTTTCCATGAAATATATCATTTATAGTATCATATACATGTCTGATGACTCCTACGACATACTGTGATGTAACCTTGACGTAGAAGTCATCACTCAACATAGATTCCATTCGTGTAATATAATCTGAAGTGTCCATTACAACTACCTTCCCACCTTTATCAGCAGGTCTGATGGTAATATCTGAGTTGTTCTGCAATTTCTTAAGACTAGCCCTTTCCCTATAGGTGAGATTGTCTCTTATGAAGGGATGCTTTCTAATAGTTCTATTCTCATAATAATTATGAAGTTCCTCTTCAGTTAATCTCATGTAGGCTTCAACTAGCGGGTGATTAATTGGTGTATACTCACTGCGATTTTTAAATTTAAACTCACTATCATTATTAGAATTGTCTTTGAATATAAACTTTAACATAACATTCCTACAAAACAACTTTAAGTCCAAGACAGTGTCCGTCAATTGACTCTGACATTTAGGAATAAAATTCAGCCCTTTATCAAGTAATCGTAGTTCATCCACATTCAGTGAAAAATGAGAAATGTTGTGGACTAACGTTTGTTTGTCCACATCTTTCTCAATGTTTTCTGAGGTACATATTCCTCTGATAGCTTCCTCTTTTGTCTGCCCCTGCTCATGGAGCGGGAGCGAGGCATCTTCTCCGCTCTCACAGGCAGGGGAAAAGACAACTTTGGAAGTCCATCTGAGGTAGGGATAGAAGCTAACTGTACATTAGAGGTTTTAGGTCTTACAACCTGTTCATTGTCTATGGACAAAGGTTTAGATTTCTCCTGTTGTGCAGTAGTGTTGATAATGTTAACATCAGGATATAGGTTAATGCTTTCTGTGGTGGCAGTGTGCACTATATGTATTACATCAGTTGAATCATTCTCATACTCAGTTACTAACACATCACTTTGTCTCCCAATAATGGTAGAATTATCTGTATCATGATTTACAGTCTGATGTACATTCATATCTACTATAGGTAATGCAACATTCGTAACATTACGTGTTACTGATAAGTTCTTATCGACAGGAGCTGTCCCAACACTAGCATTACGTTGTGTCATAGTCGAAGAATCCATATTAACAGTCCTGCCCAGATCATTAGAATTTAACCTGGGCCAAACAAAAATATGTCCGTTTTTAAAGTCGTTTGTATCTCTGACCACTTTATGTCTTTTTTGTTGAAAGAGTTTTCTTTCAAATGCAGAGATACTGTCCAGCATATTTTCAAACAATGGTGATACTATATCAATGGCAAATTCATTAAACAATGTTCGCTGTTTATCACTCAGTTCCTTAGATAGTTTTGCCTCTTCAGGCTCAAAGAAATCAATAAGTAATTTCAAATAGCTCCGACTCACCTCGATGTTTAGGCGCTGCCATTGAGCAAGCAACTCAGGATAGTCCTTGCCCTGACTGGGCATATTGAAGACCCGAAGGCCTCTCGGTATAATGTTCCGCTCAAGGCACAGCTGGAAATGGAGTCGCTGAGTTTGAAGCCTCTTCAGCTTCATAAAATCCTTCTCCATGCTCTCTATTAATGAATATAACCTATTCATATCAAGATTCTGCCCAAGGGCATCGGTAGTAGTTCTTTCCGTTTCCAAAAACCAAGACGCATTCCCGGAACCTTTCAGGTGCTGCCAGAATCTCCGTTCGACAGCACTGTCAAGCGTAACAACGTTCCCACGAACTTCTTCTCTGGGCACGTAATCCAATTCAATTTCAGCCATTGTAAATCAAGAAACAAAAAAAGCAACCTGCTCCTGCAGCTAAGAACCGAAAAATATAATAAATAAACAAATAAACTTGTCTTGCTGCAGGTAAACGCTGGGTTTCTAAAATAGCGAATAGATAAAACAGGAACACAATAAACCCACAGCGTTAACAGATGCTGTAAATCTCGTTCAGAAAATCCAAGTTGACGATGAAAAGTGAACCAACTCTCTTTTATTCAAAAACGGACATGTAAATACGAGATAAGCGCTTTCACAAAGATGCTTCATCAGATCTCAGGCAAACTAATAGAAAATACCCATCATTAAATACTCTGAGAATTAGTTAACCATTTGCAAACAATTAGTAATTAAAAAGACAGCAATCTCATTGCTGATAGTCCATTCTGTGAGTACTTAAAATCAACAGTACTATAAAATCTGTATAAAACTTATAAGGCTGTATATAATAAAAAACAATCCTTAGTTGCATGTCAAATACATATCATATATATTAGTGTTAACATTGTTAAAATGAGTGCATGAAGTATGGCCTCAAATATGACATATGTTACATCACACTCTAACACAAAAATTTTAGTATGAATGTATATAGTATATGTGTCTGGCTGTATACCTATATAAAAAATTAATACTTTTATGTTTTATAATACAGGTATCAAAAGTGTATATATAAAAAACAACATGGGAGATATGTATCCTTATTTTACATATCACTTAACATTTCTCCTTTGCCTCAACATAGGTCTAATCGAGGCTCTCTCATTCAAGCCAGAGCCTTGATCTGCTCTCAATTTTATTATCCATTCTGTCTCTACTCTTTCCGTATGAGTTCTAATGTCACCCCCTCTAGGATTGGGAATTATCACCTCCAATACTTTAAAGGAGAATTTATGTTGTATATTTGTCATGGTAATATGTTTTGCCAAGGCATTCTGAGTAGTGCCCTTCTTCATGTGATAAACATGCTCCCTCATCCGATCTCTTAGGGGGCGGTTGGTTTTACCAACATAGAAACAAGGACATAATTGGCACCTGGCTAAATAAATAACATGTGAAGTCATACAGTTTGCTGTTACAAATGTGTGATAGTATTTCCCATTATCCATGAGCAGGGGCAGACAAAAGAGGAAGCTATCAGAGGAATATGTACCTCAGAAAACATTGAGAAAGATGTGGACAAACAAACGTTAGTCCACAACATTTCTCATTTTTCACTGAATGTGGATGAACTACGATTACTTGATAAAGGGCTGAATTTTATTCCTAAATGTCAGAGTCAATTGACGGACACTGTCTTGGACTTAAAGTTGTTTTGTAGGAATGTTATGTTAAAGTTTATATTCAAAGACAATTCTAATAATGATAGTGAGTTTAAATTTAAAAATCGCAGTGAGTATACACCAATTAATCACCCGCTAGTTGAAGCCTACATGAGATTAACTGAAGAGGAACTTCATAATTATTATGAGAATAGAACTATTAGAAAGCATCCCTTCATAAGAGACAATCTCACCTATAGGGAAAGGGCTAGTCTTAAGAAATTGCAGAACAACTCAGATATTACCATCAGACCTGCTGATAAAGGTGGGAAGGTAGTTGTAATGGACACTTCAGATTATATTACACGAATGGAATCTATGTTGAGTGATGACTTCTACGTCAAGGTTACATCACAGTATGTCGTAGGAGTCATCAGACATGTATATGATACTATAAATGATATATTTCATGGAAAGTTAATAGATCAAGATTTATTTCAATACCTTATCATTTGTCACCCTATGATACCCACTATACACGGTCTACCGAAGATACATAAAGATCCTACTAGACCACCCATGAGACCGATAGTGTCAGGTCGAGATTGGGTGACCGAACATTTATCTGTATATGTAGAAAAGCATCTCAGACCAGTGCTGAATTCTAATAGAGTTGTCCTGAGAGATTCGAAACAATTTCTACTTGATTTATATGACTGTACAAGGGACATGAACATCACATTTGACTTTTTGTTTGTCACCCTTGATGTTCAATCCTTGTTTACAGTCATACCCAATAGTGTGGGATTATTGTATGTCACTGATTATCTGAGGACGCATAGTGGCTATACTTGTGTGGAGATTGATTTGATAACATGCTTCTTAGAACTAATCTTGGAGAATAACTTATTTACATTCAATGAAGGTGTATATAAACAAAAAGATGGCGTAGCTATGGGCACTCCTTGTGCCAATAGCTACGCCAACATGTATTTGGCCCATTGGGAAGAACAAGTTTTATTTGAAGAGGATCTATTCAAACAACATGTTGTGTTTTATCGCTGCTTGACGATTTATTTATTTTGTGGAAAGGCACAGTTGAACAACTAGAGGCATTCTTTAACATCATGAATAACTTGACCACCTGCCTCAAATTCTCTATGGAGTATTCACAATATAAAATAAACTTCCTTGATATGTATATTGAGAGGATTGATGGTAATAATATTAATACAGGTGTTTTTAGGAAGAGTTGTTATAGCAACAGTTTACTCACTAGAACTAGTATGCACCTCCACATGTTTTTAGAAATATAATCAGAGGACAAGCAATTAGGGCATCAAGACTTAATCCAACTGAAACTAGTTTTGAGACAGAACTTAATAATCTGAGAGATAGATTGTGTTCCAGAGGTTATAGCATGGATGAAATTAATACACAGTTCAGTGATATGTCAGAACTGAGATCTACTATAGGGGTGCCTTATTTTGGACCAGCTGGGTCAACTTGTCCCCTTATAGATAGGACTAATGCTAGTCGTAATTTAAAATTTATGACGCATTATTCATCTGATTATAGTGAATTGAGAGAGGTATTGAGTAAACATTGGGGGTATTATGCACGAATGATGATGTCAAAACATTGTAGGGGATAAACCCAGATTTCTATATAGGAATAAGAACAACTTGAAGAGGAGACTATGCTCTGTGTTCCACAGAGATAGGGATAAATAGACGGTTACACCAGACCATGTGGACGGTGTAATTTCTGTTGTTATATAGATGATACACCAGGATTTTATCACCCTGATAATGGGAAATACTATCACACATTTGTAACAGCAAACTGTATGACTTCACATGTTATTTATTTAGCCAGGTGCCAATTATGTCCTTGTTTCTATGTTGGTAAAACCAACCGCCCCCTAAGAGATCGGATGAGGAGCATGTTTATCACATGAAGAAGGGCACTACTCAGAATGCCTTGGCAAAACATATTACCATGACAAATATACAACATAAATTCTCCTTTAAAGTAATGGAGGTGATAATTCCCAATCCTAGAGGGGGTGACATTAGAACTCATACGGAAAGTAGAGAGACAGAATGGATAATAAAATTGAGAGCAGATCAAGGCTCTGGCTTGAATGAGAGAGCCTC
This sequence comes from Protopterus annectens, assembly GCF_019279795.1. Classification (NCBI taxonomy): domain Eukaryota; kingdom Metazoa; phylum Chordata; order Ceratodontiformes; family Protopteridae; genus Protopterus; species Protopterus annectens. The sequence goes on from NC_056744.1 coordinate 1,123,275,317, forward strand.
GATTAGACCTAAGTTGAGGCAAAGGAGAAATGTTAAGTGATATGTAAAATAAGGATACATATCTCCCATGTTGTTTTTTATATATACACTTTTGATACCTGTATTATAAAACATAAAAGTATTAATTTTTTATATAGGTATACAGCCAGACACATATACTATATACATTCATACTAAAATTTTTGTGTTAGAGTGTGATGTAACATATGTCATATTTGAGGCCATACTTCATGCACTCATTTTAACAATGTTAACACTAATATATATGATATGTATTTGACATGCAACTAAGGATTGTTTTTTATTATATACAGCCTTATAAGTTTTATACAGATTTTATAGTACTGTTGATTTTAAGTACTCACAGAATGGACTATCAGCAATGAGATTGCTGTCTTTTTAATTACTAATTGTTTGCAAATGGTTAACTAATTCTCAGAGTATTTAATGATGGGTATTTTCTATTAGTTTGCCTGAGATCTGATGAAGCATCTTTGTGAAAGCGCTTATCTCGTATTTACATGTCCGTTTTTGAATAAAAGAGAGTTGGTTCACTTTTCATCGTCAACTTGGATTTTCTGAACGAGATTTACAGCATCTGTTAACGCTGTGGGTTTATTGTGTTCCTGTTTTATCTATTCGCTATTTTAGAAACCCAGCGTTTACCTGCAGCAAGACAAGTTTATTTGTTTAAATAAAATTAATGTTTTACTTTTTATAACTGTGATTTACAATGTCAGGGAGTGTGGTGTTGGGTGCAAGGACATTTGAGCGGACTCGCTCTTGTGTAATTTCATTTTACTTTTCCAAACCTTGCAGTGGCGTGGACATTTAGACTGCTCGGCAGTTGGACACACCCCCTGCTTTCCTACATGGTCCGTGTAAGACTTACGGTTGAGTCAGCATGCCCTCATGAATATTCATGGCACGCTGACGTCATACCGTTCAACTGCAGCCTCCGAGTAAGACTTATTAAGTCTTACATGGAGGATTCGTGAATCCGGGGGATAAACTATTTACCATGCATGTCACAAAGAAAAAAAGAAAAGTTGCTTTCACTGCAAGACACCCACACCCACCCAGCCCCACACATTACTGCATACCTTCCCTCAGCCACATTATAGTACATCCAGAGTATCTTGTGACACTGACACACCCTACCCCATTTTCATGTTACTTTCTTATCACCTCCTGACAGCTTATATGTGCTTACCACCATTATCAACATAAATAAATTCCAGCTCCTGTGCCTGTCTCTTCCTTTTCTGGAAAATATTTCACATTCATGGGTATAGGTAGTGCTGTATTTATTTCAAGTTCATGGGTATAGGTAGTGCTGCATTTCTTCTCTTTCTTAAGGGCCAGTACATGCAATATTTCAGTACACTATTTTTGTTATTTTGAAAAATCCTTCTCCGTGCCTCTCCCATCCTTTCTGAATACTTCTTAGTATATACCTTTCCCCAACACATGTACTATTTGTGCCTTCACCTACCCATCATTTATCTATATTCATTTTCCTGCTGAGGACATAGTGGGCTATAAAAACACATATATAGAATTCTTAGTTGTGTTCAGACTTCCAGCCCATAGCCCTATCCTGTTTTCATCATCCAGTTCCCAAATGCTCCAAAAGCCATTCCTCCTTCACTTTTAATCATGACCCTCAATTTGTCCGCAATTCATCCATTGCTACCTGCAGCTCAGCTCCATTAAGTGCAAATCTCTATTCTTAGGCATACCATTTTAATAAAAGGGTGTCATTGTTTCATTCATCTTTCTTTACATCTCTTTCTTCTACCTGTACTTGACTTGTACTACCAGTGTCTTTTATTTTCAACAGCCCTCTTTAAAAAGTCTTGACTCTTTCTGTATCTGTGCAAATATTTGTTCATAATTTTTCCATTCCCTGTAGTTTCCAACTTATACTTCAACATTTCCTCTCACGCCTGCTAAAAAGAGCCATGCCTCCTCCTTCTCTCCTCTTATCCTTTTATTACAGCAAAACTCTATCTTTATATTTGTTCATCTTATTTTTCTTTTCTTCTTCCAATCTATCTTTGGATATGCGTCAGTTTGCTTAGCATATCTAATATTGAGCCCGAACATGTTTTTCTTTCAGATCCCCCATTCTCTCTTTCTTTCACTGTCTCGCTCGTATTCTTTCCAAACAGTCCCTCAATGTAACTGCCATTCAAACCTTCCCCTTTGGCACTGATTAACAGTCAGTGGATGCTGAAACCTGGTTCAAAGCTGTGAAGAGCACCCCCGCCTTACCAAGTTATTCATCCTACCATACTTTCAGACCCCAAACAGAGGGCTACAAAGCCAAAGGAGGTAGAGTTTCAATATTTATCAAAGACATACACACCTCCAGGCTGGCCAGACAGTATGATGCACAGGAGACACTCCAAGTGCAGTTAACTGTTGACAAAATGCCTGTTCAAATCATAGCTAGCTACAGACCCCCAACCATGACTCAGGTCACCCACTCCACCTATCTGGACTTACTTGAATTCATCATGATTCATCCCTCTACCCTGATCCTGGGTGAATTTAACTACCCAGACATAGAGTGGAAGACCTATTCTAGACTAAACATGAATGCCCAGAGATTCCTTGACTTTGTCAATGCCAATGCATTGGATCAGCTGGTCGACACCCCTTTGAGAGGTGAAAATATTCTGGACCTGGTCCTAACCAACATGAGCAGCCACTGTAGCACCCCTGTAACAAGTGTCATCCCTGTTGGTAAGCTCTAACAATAAAGCGATCACTTTCAAAGTCACCATCTCTCCTTACCCCCCCCCCCCAATCAGGGTAAAACAAAAAAAACTTTTCCAAAGCTGACTACAATCTCCTCAGAGCAGGTATAAGCAAATTCACAGCAACCATCCCTTCAGTATGAACTAGCACTAATTTCCAAGCTTACACCAAAAAACTATATGAGCACCTACATAGCTGTATGGCTTCAGCAATACCTGACAGGACCAAATCATCTTCCTCAAGGAGGAGTAAACCTGTCTGGTGGACAGCAGCAATACACAGACTCTATAATAGAAGGAAAATAATTGCTGTCCAGGGCCAAGGAGGAGCAGGTGCCAAAGTGGAAGCAATCTCTCCTTTGTCTGAACAAGCAAATAAGGTCACTGGTGAATTCCTCTACAGCTAACTTCTAGTCCAAATTGTCCACATCCACTAAGGACAATCACAAGGCCTACTTCACATATGTTTGCAATCTCAAAGGTAGCACACAAATCTGCTCTGAACTAGTTGTCAATAACACCACATACACAAACGCCATAGATATAACCAACATGTTGGCAAACAGATTCAGTGAAAACTTCACCCCCCTGTCGCACATCAGTAAACTGGGACATTCCCAGCACCTGCCCACCTCCCCTTATCACCAAGAAGCAGGTCATTAATGCTCTCTCAATGGCAAAAAATACAGTCTCCATGGGACCCGATAACATCCCTGCCTGTATCCTACATGAACTCAGGCATGAGCTCTCAGCTCCATTATGCACCCTATTCAACCAAAGGCTGAGCAGTCACTATCATCCCTCTACATAAAGGTGGACCGTCCACTAACCCAGGAAATTATAAGCCTATCAGCCTAACTAGTCTGATCTGCAAGGCTGTGGAATGCATTATCATGGACCTTATAAACAAGAACATTGGCAAGTCCCGACTTGATCACACAGTTTGGTTTTGTCAAAGGGAAATCATGCCTGTTAAACTTGGTCGATGTCTTTGAAACAGTCACCAAAGCCATGGATGAGGGAAAGACAGTGCACACCACCTACCTTGACCTAGCTAAAACCTTTGACACTATTCCCTATTCTGGCATAATAGATAAACTCTCCTGGCTAGGCATCAACCTGTATGTTACCAGATGGGTAGCTAACTGGTTCACTGATAGAACACACTCAGTCAAAATAGGGGGAGCCACCTCTAGTAATAGACCCATAACAAGCAGTATACCCCAAGGATCGGTCTTGGGGCCTCTACTGTTTGGGATATACTTTTCCGAGGTCCAAGCCAAAACCAGTGGTCTGTGGCTGACCAAGTTTGCAGATGACTGCAAGCTGGGCACAGTCTTAAATTCCCCTAGTGATGTGAACATCCTCCAAGATGGCCTTACCCAAACTAATGACTGGTGCCAGAATCATGGCCTCAAATTGAATGCCAAGACATGCATCATTATCCCCTTTAGGGAAAATGGTAGCCCCACTAATTATCACATTAATAACAATGTACTAAGCATGCAAT